>NW_018128133.1:1204761-1228179 GCF_001952655.1 Monopterus albus
GTTTAAACATAAATATAAAGGTGCAATTCAATTTATTGTGTAGCGCCAGTTCAAGATGATAAGAAAAACCCAACAAATCCCCCTTGAGCAAGAACTTGGCAACAGTTGGGAGGAAAAAACTCCCTTTAATGAAAGAAACCTCTGACAAACCTTGGTGGGCAGCCTTTGGCCTCAACCAGTTGAGGTTAGTGGATAGAGAAGTTATGCTTGAAGATAAAAGAAAAACATAAATGGGCAAACCATTTTGCATCCCACAAGCCCTTAAAACCAGTAAGGGAGCCACCAAGAAAGGCGGGTGGGGAGAGGACCAGGAAGACAGGATGGCAGAGAAAACAGAAGGTCCGGCCAAAGAGACTGCAGCTGCAACAGTAGAGGAAGAGGGGTAACCTCCGACAGGAGAAAACCAGCATCCTTGAGCAGCCTGGTCGGCCACAGTGAGGTCATGACTGAGTGGCCCCGGCTGGAGGAGTCCTTCAGCACATATCCCCTGGGTGGAGCACTGGTGGAGAGACGTCGGTGAGAGGCAAGAGGAGCAGGTGGGACTGGCGGACTCATTGCAGCCTGAATGCCAGCGAAAGTGACCAGGTTGAGAGTACCTTCCGGTGGCCGAAAGAGAAGTGAGAGAAAATCAGTGGTGAGCAGGCACACATGGACAGGGCTTTGGCCATTTGAACGAAAAGCTGAAGCAGAAGTATGGAGGTTTGAGTGGGTTAAATAGTGTGATAACAGAAGGGACAATCTGAACTCAGGAAGTAAACACATAATTAGAGTAATCGCTCGTCAAGACAAGAAGTCTGTGGTTTGTTAAGGTGTGATCTTTAAGAAAACACTTGGCAAAATGATGATAAAATATGTACCCTTTCATCATGTTGAAGTACTTCCTCTGTAACAGAGATATTAGGTAGCATCCTACTGTATATATGTACATTCAACAGAAATCAATCAGTTAGCATCTTTTACACTGCATATTATCAAGATATTTTCCAGAAGAGCGAAGCAACACTTCTGCTCATTCAGAAACCCATCAGCACACTGGCTGCTCCTGCTGTCTGAAGGAAAGTAAATCTGCATTCACCAAGGAGCTTCTGAGAACCAATGTTCTCAACAAAGGGAGTGAATCAGAGGTTGGACCTGCACTTTCTCATGAACTCCTCCCAGCACTCTCTCTGCTCTCCCCTATATCCTTCCCATGGCCACTCAGACCTGAATAGCTGATTAAGCACACATTGATTAGCGCAGGCTCATTAGCATCCTGTTTTCACCCCCACCCCACTCCACTATTTCCAAGCAGCACCCACATAAACATGCAGACTCTCTGCCTCTTTCACTTAGCTCCCTTGCTGCTCTGACTGAAATTGATTAACAAGCACAATATTTCTGCCAGGGACAGGAAATCACTGAACACTTGTCAGGAAGCCTGCAATCGATTGAATTCACATCATTGACCCCCACTCGTTGAATGCACCCCATAACCCATCCACTCACCCCATGTCCCTGACCTTTCCACGCTACCCAAAGCAACACTTTCTCAGTTGTGAGCCTGCGCCAGCATACAATCAATAATTTTACATTTGCATTTCTTTACATATCCAATCAGGCAGATGTCAAGCTCCTAATAACCTCTCACACAAATACAAACACACACGAGCACCTGCACACACTCATGCACATACAAATGCCAAAAAAATGATCTCACTCTGGAGTTAAACTCCAGTTGTTAGTGCATTTTTCTCCCCATTTTCTCATTTTTTCATTCCCTGCAAAGTTTAAGGTTTTGTTTCCAGATTAGCTAAAGCACAAGGTGTCTCCAAGGTTAACCTAACGCATTAAAGCACATAGCACTGAGGCTGCATGTGTGTGTGTGTGTGTGTGTGTGTGGTGATTATACTGCACATTTGGATATTTTTTGTTTACACAGAAACCAAATCTTAAACTGTTGTTAGAAAAAAGTTACTTATTCCCAAAGGCACGCAGATTCAGTTCATTGGATGATGTAAGATGAAAATATCTCCACTGGAACAGAATCAATATATACTAAAATATGTGTGTTTGGGTAGCCATCCAATTATGACACATTTTTGTTAAAATAAAGGACAGAGAAAATTAATGTGTTGCTGAGTTCTCTATCGCCCATCTGTTGCTGGAAGATTCACACAGAGAAAGGAAGAAGAGGGGAGGGCTGTTCTGACTGTTGAGCTTAATGCATATTGTACCTGTTTTTGATTGTGCAAATCTCACTTAGATTCTGCTGAAAACCTGCATTTCATCAGGCTATTGTTTGAATTTAGTGTTTACAAAGGACAACTAATGTGGTATTAGTCCAGGAGCATCCTGCAGAAGAAAGAAAACATTAGAGACATATTGTGCAATATAGAAATGATACTGAAAGATTAAAAAACAGCCACTATTAAGCATTAAAATGATTCTAGTATTCTAGTTAAGATGATGTTGCTGTTTTTTTTTTTCAGCTGAAGAGGCTACTTTCAGCGCTGTGTAAGCTCTCACCCTTTCATGGACGTTTCTTTTCTGGCTGCTGCGAGCTTTCTGGAGTGTGACAAATAACCCAGCAGGCCTGGAGCCCACAGCTCAGTAAGCATTCCAACAATGCCATATTACTGCATTAATATTTAAGATCTAATGTTTCCCTAACTGGCATTCAGACAGCTGGCTAAGGGGCTCTCTCTAAAAGCATGTCGTGCCTGCTGCTCAGTGGAACATCATATTTGTTGTTACTCTGTAAATGTTTTGTTGAAAATAAAAGGACAGAAAAATTACTTAACTGTGGGGAATATTTCTATGACCTTTAAAGTATTTTTGTCCTAAATGCCATGGCTTACATCCACGTTTATCCTTACATGCAAAGAAATGCAAGGTTTCTATACTGTCTTAAAATATGCAGCATATCAGATGGGGGGTGATGAGAATACTGTAACATTCCTCAAATAAATACATGAAACAAACATACAGTAAACATCATATATCCATCTTGTTTTCCATGTTGCAATCTTTTCTTTTTAACAATGACATCTTTGAAAAATTCAAGTCTGGTTTTAAATCCTTTTGCGTGCTATGGACCAGGGGCAGATTGCATTATTGGTATTGTTTGATTAATCTGCTGCTTTTGATACTGTGAATCAGGACATCCTGCTCTCCCGTTTTGATAAGTGTGTGGGTGTCCCCCTGATATCCGATCAATTTCTGATACTGGGGCTATTCATTCCTGTCTGAAAACCTACTTAGTCAGTCTGGCGTTTGATAGCGACTCCTCCTAGGGCTCCCCATTTGTTTTATTTGTTTTTGTGTCTTTATGTTCATGGTTTTTTTGTTGTTGTTGATTGTTTGTTTTGCTGTTTTATGTTATCCTGACTGTCTAAGGCTGTTTTATTGCTATGAGTTTTATTCTTTCCTCTCTCTTTTACTGTGATGCACTTTGTAACCTCGGTTTAGATAGGTGCTATACAAATAAATGTTCGCTTGCTTGATTAATTCCCACAGTTTGAGGTTTGAGTAATGCTCTATTATGTCAGCTCATTAGATCCTCACTTGTGGCACCTGACAGGAAAATTAGCAACACTATCTAATGTTATTATCATGGATGGAAGTGCACATTAATTTGCATTTCCTTTTGCAGATTTTTTTTTTGGAAATTTGGTTAAAATTTGCAGGACATTTGAATGGAAACTTTCCTATAGCTTTTCATTGATCAAAGTAGTAAAACAAGAAACTCACTGTAGCTTCCAGGTTTATTCTAAGTCACTTAATAACTTGAGAAATGAAGAAATATCAATATAGCAAGGCATCATGATCATGACTGCCACTTGTGGCTACACTTGCTGCTGATTTCTCATTTTAGTGATTCAGCTTTATTTTTCTAAAGTGGTAATGATACAAAGAGGAGACTGGCAGAGAAAACTCAAATATGGAAATAGTGTCACCTCACTTCAAAAATGCCATTTGGTTCCTTCTCCTTTCTGTTTGGAGTTTGGAGCATTTCCCCCCCATTTTTTGTGTGGATTTCAACCGGCTGTTCCAGTTTCATTCCACAGTTCAAAACATACGGCCTCGCTTTACAAACATAATCATGACAGTGTGTTTTTGCTGAACCTGCAATAGTGTGACAGCCTCCTCAGGGGTGTTTCCTTGCTGTCCACACAGTGCAATCTGGAATAGGAAGAATCACAGGAAGACAATTAACAAATGAGTCACCACTTATAATATCATTGTGCATTTTTCATCTCTGAGTTTAAAAATACTGTGTAGCGTGATGATCACAAGCATTGCTAGTTGCAGGAAGGAAAAACAGCTTGTGCTCTGAGTCCATCTGACCTTGACTCACCAACAACCTTTTGACCATGATTTTATTGTCACCTTCCCATTCAAGTCATTATCGCTCTGAGTGCTGCACAAGTGTTAGCATGTTTATTACCAGACTGATTATAAAAACATTTATGATGTGAGAAAAAATGTCTCCAGAGACATGGATCAGTCACAGAAACACATCATCCTCCGGCATACATTACAGCCCTTATGGCAACATGTTTTTCTTCTTGTTTACAACCTTGCCAAATTTTTTCTCCTTTTTTCCCTTCTGGCTTCTGTTTCTCAGTCTGTGGATGTGCCTACTCTCCCCTGCTCTTATACCCCCCCATAGGTGACAGCAGAGCAATTAAATCCCTGGTGCCAAGATTACTTTATAGCAAAGGTTGTGGCCATCAACAAGTTTGTGTGGGAGTAGTCTAAAATTATGTAGGATCACACAAACGGTCGAGCGCAGTGCCTCAGTAGCACATACAGTCAGCGTGACATTAAATGGAAGCGGAAGAATGTAGGCTAATTTTGTAGGATGGGGAGGAGGAATGTCGGGGGAAGAACTTCTGGTCCACTGTAACTGAACCCAAAGCTACAGATTAGCAGGGGGCCAGTATGACGTATGTGTGTATGTGAACGTGTGTGTATGTTCGTCTGTGTATATTTTTGTGTGCTTGCATGTGTGCACAGGAACGTTTGCCATAGCTGCGATAGAAGGAACAGATGGGCGGGGGAAGTGGACTCCTGTGCCTGAGGAATACTGCGGCGCTGAAGATCAGAGTGCCGCCTACGTTCCACCCTGGGCCCCAGTTACCCACTACAGCACATGGAGCCAGTCCAGCACCAGCCTATCATGGACCAGCCCCCCGCGCCATCTGTCTCCTAGGACAGACAACTCCCCTCCATCCTCCTCCTTTCAGCACTGTGTCCTCGCCAGCCCCGCTCCTCCGCCATGCCACCCCCATCCCGAAACTAAGAAAACAGGCCCAACACTTACGTGTTGCTTTTTGGAGCTCTGGGAAGGCAGAAGGAATTTGGAGAGATGACTCAAGGAGGAGATAGAAAGCCAAGTGCATTTAAGACCCATACATCCAAAAGATGAAGTAATGATTTATTTATGACAAGCCTGCTTTTCTTTAGATAATTTGGTCTTACAGCATCTTTGGAACAGTTTGTAGGTGGCACAGAAGACGGAAAAGAGAATTTAAACAAGTTAACAAATCTGGGACAAATCACTTTTCATACTCCATGCTCAAAGGTTATCACAGAATTGAACTAGATAATAGGGATGACTTCATTTCAAATTTTTGTCCAGCACACTTCACTGTTTCATTGCTTCTTGGTGTTACCTCAGCACCATCTGTTAATATGAAATGTATGTATTTGATGAATTTATTCAGTGTGTCATTTGCTGCAGCCAAAAGCCAAAATTCAGTCAGGTTTATGATACATCTGCTCTGGACACTGGTCTAATTAAATCCTGGCACTTTAACAAGATCCGAATGAAGCAAAGTCAATCCAATGTTACCTCATGTTAATTGGTTGTGTAGAAATATTTTACCAGTGTGAATATAATGTTATGTAATACGAGCACAGCAATTTTTGTAGATGCTGGCGCTGGAAAGAAACAAAAATTCAGAACTTGCAAATGCAGCAGTTCTTATAAAACTATTCTTCAAAGGGGCTATGCTATATTAAGTAAACACAGTAAAGCACCAAGCAACTATTTCTACTTTTCTATCGCTTATTATGTTGATTTATGTCATTTGGTAAAATAATTTCCATGCAATGTGACCTAATCCTGCTTGACCTGAGCAAGCACAAAGATGAAAAAACATATCTAGTTTCTCAAGTTTGTATTATTATTATTATTTTTTAGAAATGTTGCTTTGATGTGCAGACAACTGCTCCCTTGGTGCATTTATTTTGACTGTTCACTCCTTTTAGACTAATAGTAAGCAAAGTAAGGTTTGCTCATGACAAACCAGGATGCTCAGGCAGACATGGAAAATAGTGTTCAACATCTAGATTAGCTAGCATTGATACAGGCAGCTAAAACCTTTGGCCTGTCTTAATCACCTGTTAGCTCTGTCAGTAGCCCCCAGCTCTCTAACTGAGGAGGAGTGTCTGATGTCCCATAATGCCCTGTATCTTTGGTGTGTGTGGAGATAATGAGACAATACTATACTGAAGCCATGACACCATGCTGGGCGGAAAGGTTGGTTGAGGTGCAGTAAGGGCTGATAATGAGGGACAAACTCTTGCAGCCATGGGGGTAGTGGCAGTGGGTGGATGGTGTTTGGACGCAACCACAGCAGGAGGTTCAACATGAGCCGGAAGGGACGTGGAGGAAGAGGAGATGAAGAGACAAAGGGGAACAAAGACCAGCAACAAAATGCAGCAAACAAGTAAAAGAAAAATCACCACTAACAGCAGATTAATGAAGACGTGGAACAGTTGGACATCTGGTAGACTGTACACATAGGTGTGTGTTTATGTGGCTGCAGGTCTCATACTTTTTGTTATACCAAAGGAATGACGAGGCAAACGAAACCACAAAACCTGTAACATCATCCGCTAATTTATTTGCAGGACGTAAACCCAGATCATTAAGTAGAGGGAAAACATTGACATAAACACTCTTCAGACTCTTCACCTTCCTCCTGTAATGACATGACTATTATGATGGTAAGGGGGTGTTAATTTAGCGCAAGACAAACAAAGCTTTTCTAACTACCTCCTCTGTGTTATATTAATATAGCTGTGAACACTCTCCCTTAGGAGTCACCAGCTGAGCTCGGCGCTTCCCCCTGCCTGTATCAAATCTCCCACACACTGCTTGCATTTGTGCCTCTGTAACGTTTTCTAATTTTTTTCAGCTGTCTTCCCTTTTCACTCAAGTCCTCATCTCCCATTCATTCTTTAATTTTTGTTGATTTTCTTTTCTTCCTCTCAGATTTGTCTAAAATAGCTTTCCCCCCCTAAACATACACAGAGGAAGATTTTATTTATTTATTTATATTGTCAGTTTTGAGATGTTCTCTTCAGAGTACATGTGCTACAACACACACACACACACACACACACACACACCGGCATGCAGGGTACCAGAGTTGCATTAATTCCTGTGCCCCTGGGAAAGAGGTGTATTGATTGGGCCTCGGTGTGGTTTGTCACAGGTGATCACAGTGATCGGGACACTGCTCAGGCATGTTATCCAGTGTCGCCCTGGAGGAGAGCTCTGTAAAGACTTAACCAGCACAAACTGACTGGCACTAATGGGGAGTGCTACTTTTATTTTACGAGTCATTTGTCTGCACTTTCATGCGGAGTGAGAGCAGACAAAGCAGCATATTAGATGAAGGGGTGTGGCTTTAAAACACATTACAGGTTAACTCTGTGCCTTTGAACACATGACCTTGGCCTCCAAGTAAAAGCTTTTCTTCTACACAGTTCTGGGTGGTTGCTTTAACTCAGTGCTCACCTACATCCTGCAACCCTGTCATTCTTACCTTTTAGTCCCAAAACCTGCAGGTGTGAATCCTGCTGGACTAACACTGCTGCTGCTCCTGATGTTTCTCTACCTCTCTTTCTCTCTAGGCCACACAAAATAAATCCATTCCATGTCCATTCCCACCTCTCTCAACCCTTGTCCTTGTTCACTTGTCACCCTCCAAGACCTCGATTTCACTACCTTAATGAAACCAAACAGGTTCTGCATGTTTTCACCCTGTTAAATCCTTTATGCTCTGTTTTACTTTATTTCAAAGCATAATACGTTGATTGATTGATTTCCTACCTTGGTTCAGGTAATTTCACCATGCTATGAAAATCAAGCAAAAAAAAAAAAAATCAATCAAGACTTGAAGCATGATGGCAAAAAAGGTAATCTACATAATAAATCACAATAAACCACACTGTGTTATCATTCTGTGATAAAGTCTTCCTATTGGTGTGTTCAAGGATGCTCCTGCATCCACAATTTCAGACTGTCAAACTGTCACAGCTATAATGTACAAAATGACCAAAATGTGCATGATTCTTTTCATGGCATTATTTTAAAGCTGCTCCCAATGTTATCCAGAATTTACAGCATTAGGAGAAGAATGTCTGCTGTGTGGAGCTATTTTAAGTTTGATAATTATGAGAATGTTGAGTATTTGCTAGCAAGACATCTAAAATCCTGGCTATGGCTTGCTATAATGTAATGCTGTAATATAGCATTTTAGATTGATATTATATAGTCTAGTGAAATGAATAGAAACCAATAGCTGCTTAGGAAACGAAACGTCAAAATAAAATTTATGATTTGCTTTCTAACAATGAAAAAAGTGTACATATTTTGTAATTACTGGTCTTAAACAATGACTCCCCAGGGGTACTTTCATCCCAGGTGGTATTTTAGCAGCTGTCACAGGGAACCTGGAACAGTTATACAGTAGCTCAATTTATTTGAAAAGGTAGAAATTATGATTTCATTATATCTATATATAATGTATATGCAATCGGCTGTAACACCTGAAAAGTGAGAGTGTATGGAAACTGTTTAGCAAGCGTAACTAATGGACTAACATCTGACAGAGTAAGAAGAAAGTAACGGTTTAAATGTCCAGCCTCTGCCACTCTAGGATTAGTCATTTAAACATTATTATCATCCATAATGTTTAAAAGATCCAGTTTCAAGTCAGTTCCAATAGAAACATGACAGTTAGTGTCAATAAAGGAGCTGTGTCTGACAAATAAAGCTGGAAACCAGGAAATGCACAAACACACATATGGTCCTATAATCTACACTTTTTTCTAATTTCTTGCATCTGAAATATGATGATAAAAGTGAATATATGATTGATGGTATGCCAGAGGTGTCACATATTTCTACATGCATTACTTTAAGGAGAGCAGAAGAGTCTAAAAATAACTCAAGATGCTCCTTAGTTGCTAGAATAGGATGAGACTGCAGATTCTTTGCCCAGTGGTCACAATTAATGCTGAACCTTCAATATTGCCAGGAGGCCTCCAGAGATCTATTTGAATTACCATAAGCAAATTGGTCAACAACTAGACATATCCCACATGTGGGGTTAGCAGAGTATGACCCTTTGTATTCTTCCTGCTGCTATTCCCTCTCGACCTTTGGCGCAGTCAGCTGATCGAACACACCACTTCAGAGCTGGAGTAAGCACTGTATAGGAGCAAGAAAAAAAAGAACCACGGCCGTCTGCATTACATCAAACATTCATAACCTGACCTGGCATATGAGCGGAAACTCTTAAAAACTTCAAACTGTACTAGAGGGTACACATTAATGTAAGGCAGGTAGAAATCCGTAACAGCTTTAAAATATTAACCTCTTTATAACAGTTTGATGCCTTAATCGCCAATCAATAGCATTGTGCAGTGGCAGTGGCTGGGTGGAAACAGGATGGTGGTGATGAAAAATGCATGAGGCTGGGGCTGAGGCGGGGGGCCAGAAAATTAAACCCTGCCCACCACATTTGCTGAGTTGCAGCACTGGAGCTGGGATAAGTTTGAATTGGGAGGTTGTCGTACGTGTGTGTGTGTGTGTGTGTGTGTGTGTGGTGTAGGTAAGGGTATGGGGTTCTCCTGTGGTGTGTTTTGTACCTGAATGTAATAAATAAAAAGACTAATGTGACAAACCATTCCCACCCCCACTGCTTTTTCATCACATCTGAGGACAGTATGTTCATTCTTTGAACTCTTACCATAACCTTAACCTAAACCAAACCATAACCTAACCTTAAAGCACAATGTCAAATTTTGGGGACTTGCTTTTTGTTGTCATAGAGATAGCGAGTCCCCCCACCCCACACACACAGACACACCAGTGTTCTGCTGAACGCTTCTCCTTCAAGATTTAAATAAAGTGATTTCCAACTTACCTCTTGTTTCATTTCAGCCATCCATCCCATCAAAACATTAAAAGCATAAAAACACTAAACTCTTCATGGAGAAGAGAATAATAAGACAAGGGTGGGTTACACTAAGACTCTTCTGCTCTGCTGATGAGCTGAATCTTGGTCACTCCACTGTAGGACTCCTGAAGCCAAACAAGAGTTAGCTGTGACCATAATACCCAGTATATTTTCAATTTTATTTTTAATTCCTATCTTTTTAGGGCCTGAAGGGCTCAGTTTCCCTGGGTCATGAAAGATTAAACACAGCTTATGTACAATTAACTGACTAAATCATAGTTACACTCAAAAAACAGCTTGTACCTCTTGTGCAATGTCTTGTTTTTAATTAGCAAAGTCACTTTAAAATATCCTGCAGGTTTTTCTTTAAAACAAGCAGAGTAACTCAACAATTTTAAAGTCTAAATGACATACTGTCCTACCCAAGTTGATTCAAGCTCATTAAAAGACTCCCACATACGCAATAGTATAGGTAATGCTTGTGTTAACAGGGTATACCTTTAATGAAAGTCATTATCTTTTATTGAAACACTATGATCCCCTTTTTAAAAGTGACTCCAGTGACTGACTGACCCAGTACCTGCAGCCTGCTAAGCTGAAAGGAGTGGTCAGACCTCATTACTTCCATTCAATACAAATACTAAAGTTAGTCCAGCCTTGTAACCCATGAGATTTTTTTTTTTTTACTATTACTTTTTGCTATTGCTATTTATTTTTTTTACTTGTTCCTCCAAGCTGCAGTGCAGATATAGGTCCTATGAGGGTGAGCTGCTACACCCACATGCTTCTCACCTCTCTGTTGGGTGCCGTACCCCACCACGAGGCCGGGATCTCACCTGTCACAGTGAATCTAGTGGCAGGTGAGTTCATCCAGTGGGTGCTTGCAGCCTACAGCCTTGTTTTACGCTCCGCTGTTTCCTTCTGAACATAATGCTCCAGAAAAATGTACAATGACCCTTCCCCTCCAGTTCCAAGTCAATCCAGGGGAAAGTCTCTGCCGGAGAAGGGTCAGGGGTAGAAAGAGGTTGAAGAGAAGCAGAGGTAGAAAGGGAGACTTTAGCTAGGGTTTCCTGGAAGTGTTTATAAACTGTCACAGTAGATGGCAAGTTATGATCTGACAGTGATGTAATGTGTGTGACACAACGCATGTGAAATCTCTGAAAATTAATTCACTATCAACACTTTCAGAATAGGAGACTATTAAGGGGAGAGAAGGGAGAAGTTGCTGAGACATCTGTGGCCTTGAACAGTTCATCAGCCAAGCTTGTCTCTCTTATCCTGCCATGCCCGCAAGACAAAAAATAGCTTTGTCATTGATCAGAACGCATCCTAGCGAACACACAAAACCAAAATAGTGTTGCCATTGATCTTGAATGGAAGATGGATCAATCTTTATTAGTTCTGAGTAAAGGGCCTGAAACAACAACAAAAACAAAGCAAGACCAGCATCATATTAAAGAGGCTTTCGGAAAGTCTGCTGTAGTACAATCAAACATTCATACTCAAAGAAACAGACAGAGGCACGCAGCAAAGTGTTTCAGTCAGCAAGAACCGGCTGTGTTGAACAGCAGCGCCTGGCTTAAAGGATAACACTTCCCTTGATCCTCTGTATCTACAGGGCCAGGCCAGCCGAATACACAATCTCATAACTATGAAGGGGGTTACCTACAGTACAGCAATAGCAGCCAGCATCATTTCTCTGAAAGTGGATAGCACACACAGAAAAACATCAGTACTTTCCATGACATAAGCTGCCCTCACCAAAGGACTGGGGACCCATTTGCATCTGATAATATTTGCTGCCTCTTTTTTTTTTTTTTTTTTTTTTTTTTTTTTTTACTGTCTACACATATAACTCAGCATGTTTATTGATTCTAATAGATATTGTGATACCTTGTGCAAACACTTATAAAATGCCAGCACTTCCTTTAGCTGCTAATGTGAGAAGCTTCTATAAGCACAGAGAAGAACCTGTTTCTCCTCTGCGTGTCTGCACCTCAAAGCAAAGGCTACCAGGAGGATACAATTACTGAAGAAAAGCATGGTATGCTTGTTAAGTGACTGCTGAGATTCAAAGTGCAGAGAAATTTTAAAATATCTGCCTTAATATACATACAGGAAACAATTTTCTTAAAAAAACAAAACAAACAAAACAGAAAACAAAGAAGTCTGGGAGAATGTGTGATATCCTGAGGGTGAAGAGAACAACTGGGAAGAGACAAAGAGGTGAAGAGGAACATGTAGCGGGAGGAGGGTGCCGCCGTTCATCTGGTTCCTGTCTAACATATGGGAACTTCTGGCATCAGAAATAAGAGAGTAAGAGGTACAGAAGGAGTGAAGGAGATACACAGAGAGGAAGGTAAAGAGAATTATGTTTGATCCTGGCAGACAGATGTTGAAGAGAAGCTGTCTTTTTTGTGTAAAGGCCCACCTAAGCTGGCAAGTAGTTGTGCCCAGATGGCTCTTTGTTCCAAACCCAGCACTAATGAGCCGACAGAAAGGTGGAAAAGGGAGGGGGGGTGGGTAGACAGTGGCAGGGGGAACGAGAAGGGGGGGAAGAATTGGGGGTGGCATGATGGGGTGTTTTTCAGCTGGCACAGACACAGCAGTGTTAATATTGATATACTGATTACATTTCATTTACAAGCCTCCATTGTCTTGTCTGGAGAGAAGGAACCAAACACCTGTGACTTGGAGATGATGTCATCAATAGCCAATCGCTGGGATGCACAGCAGTAAACCTGCAATTTTGCATATTCATTACAGAATCCCATGCATCAATAAATCAATGGTGATGCATGCTTTCATATGCATACAAATCACATTGGCGTATGACACATCAGTCACCCTTCAGAATACTCAAATACCACAGTGCTCCCTTGGGCCAGTGAATACTGTTGGTGTGGGGCAAACTGAGGACACCGTATTTGCTTGTATTCACTTGAATGTGAATTCACATTTTTGTAAGTGAGTGGGGTGAGTTAAAGAAAATGGGAAAGGTAGAAATAAACGTAGGTTTGTGTGCAGTGTAACCTCAAATACAATTTCACATACAAAGACTTATTCAACATATTATAAAGCTTGCTGATTAAAATCCTCGTTTGAGGTGCCCTGACAGCTGAGAGGTCTTGACGGTTGCCACGTATAAAAGCACACTGTGTACGTGATGTCTGGACATTTGTCACAGGTCTCCCCCTCTCTCTTTATTTCTCCATTTCCTGCCTGGATCTCTGCAACTAACTGATGAATAAAGGAATTAAAAAACCACCCAAAAACTCCTCACTTGAATTCAGATCAGACTCTTCAGTGGCCTTCAACTATGATTAACAGTCAGTGATGTTTGACTTTTGAACATTTCAATTTTATATCCAAGAAAAGTTACAAAATGCAATCACAGGTATAACGAGGTAAAACAGAGAGGAATCAACAAACTCTTCTTAGTGGTAAGTAGAAGCCAAATCTTACTTTCCATGTAACTTCATCAAGACATGAGGAGAGGCAACATGGTCAGAAACATGGTACATAGCACAACCCAGAGCTGGAGAGCAGGTTGAGTCCATGCACTGGTAACTTTAGCAGTTTTTAAGAGCAGGGAGCTGTGACGAGGCTGGAATGCTGAGCAGAAAACAATGGAGGAGAAAGCATGAATGCTGGAGAGCACCGCACAAGTCTCTGAAGACACTCTGACAAGGAGTGACTGCTGAGAGCTGGCTTACAGTTGATGGTTACCAAAAATGAGTGACAGGCGAGTGTGAGGAGGAGAGGGGCGGAACAGGTAACCTGCCGTCTGGGAAAACAAAGCATACGAGGAAGGACAGGGCTGAGGCAGGAATAATGACATGATGTAAGACCTTTTGGTCTGGTGGTCACCACCAACTTACAGTAGAGAAGGCATCAGAATCCGATCACAGGACTGGTTTACTTTAAAAGTTCTCCATACTTACTCTCAATGGGGGAAACCTCACTGCTGGAATTAAATGTAAAATTAACTGAAGTTAGATACACTAATTACCCAAAATGGACTTTACAGTTCTTCATGCTGTTATTCTAAGGAATATTTGTGGCTGTATTTATGTGTCTGATGGCTGCTTTGTGAAATGTACTGTACATAAACTGACACAAAACTGAGTGAATTCTCAAATTAATTATGAAAGTAAATGAAAAAGTATTTATTTAGAATCAGAATACCTTTATTGTCACTGCATGTGCCACACACAACAAAATTTTAATAACTCATCAAAAATGGAAACTATTACACACCCACATACACACATATGTGTACTGTATTTTAAATATGGAAATTTTAAATATATATAAATAGTGTAATATTATAAACAAAAATACCTACAACAAGTTAAAAACAGGTAAAAGTGCACTGGCAACAGATATAAAGTGCCTTGTATTGCACGGTAATACAATTACAGGAATGCTATTGTGACGCTGTGGGAATGCTACAGAGTGGTGAATGAGAGTTCAAAGTAATAACTGCTGTAGGATAAAAGCTATTTCTCAGTCTGGAAATACGTGCCTTTAGGGCTCTATTATGTCTTCCAGATGGTAGCACTGAGAAAAGTTTATGGAAGGGGTGGGAACCGTCCTTGACTATGTTGCAGGCCCTGCTATGACAGCGGGACCTGTAGATATCCTCCAGAGAGGGTAGAGTGAGTCCAGTGAGTTTTTGAGACGTATATCTGATTTTCTGCAGAGCCGTTCTATCAGCTGCTGAGCAGTTTCCATACCAGGATGTAGTACAGTATGTCAGTATGCTTTCTACTGAGCAGTGGTAGAAGGACTCTAGCAGTCGTGCAGAGAGGTGGGCCTTCCTCAGTGTTCTGAGGAAATACAGTCTTTGGTGAGCCTTTTTTATTAGAGCCACAGATTCGACAATCCACTTAAGGTCTTCACTGACATGAATGCCCAGAAACCTAAAACTGGTCACTCTCTCTACCTCCTCTCCCTCAATTTTCAACAATAAGAGCTCCTGCTGACATAGACTAAAATCAATGATGAGCTCCTTTGTCTTTTTAATATTCAGTGACAGGTTATTATCTGCACACCACACTATCAATCTCTGCACCTCATCTTGATAAGCAGTCTCATTGCCGTTTGAGATGAGCCCCACCACTGTTATGTCATCAGCAAATTTAATTATGATGTTTGTGGGGTGGGTGGCTATGCAGTCATACGTGTAGAGGGAATAGAGGAGGGGACTCAGCACACATCCTTGTGGTGCTCCTGTGCTGAGGGTCATGGTTGAAGAAATGTGGGGGCCCAGTGTCACTGTCTTTGGGCGATCACTGAGAAAGTCCTTAATCCATAAGCACAGTGTGTTGCTGAGACCCAGCTCCAACATTTTTGTGACCAGCCTGCTAGGAAAGATGGTGTTAAAAACAGAGCTGTAATCGACAAACAACATTCTCACATATGTTCCCTTCTGTTCCAGGTGATTCAGTGCAGTATGGAGAACGGTGTTTATAGCATCATCTGTTGATCTATTTGCCCTTTATGCATACTGGTGTGGGTCTAGACAAGGGGAGAGTGTAGATTTAATATGTCCCAGAACTAGTCTTTCAAAACACTTAGGGTGTGAGTGCAACTGGCCTTTAGTTGTTCAATGAACTGGTGTTGGTCTGCTTAGGCACTGGGATGATAGTGGAGGTTTTCAGGCAAACAGGAACAGTAGTGTTCCAGGGAGCGGTTAAAGATATCAGCAAAAACCTCTGCAAGCTGATGAGCACAGTCCCTGAGCAACCTATCTGGGATCCACTATGGGCCTGCTACCTTCTTGATGCTAACACTCCTCAGGATTCGCTTCACCTCATGTGTCTGAAGTGTAAGCAAATGGTCAGTTAAATCCATCTGGAGAAGGAGGGGAGTTATATTGTCCGGTCCTCTCTTAAACCACGCAAAATAGCAATTTAGTTCCTCAGCCAAAGAGGCTGCTGGTCCTAAAATTTGTTATATGCTGAATTCCCTGCCACATGCGGGCAGTGTCCCTGGAGTTAAAGCAGTCCTCAGTTCTCTGAAGTAAAGTGCCCCCTATACGATGAGACCAATTCCAGACAAGCTCGAGAAATTAAAAATCACAAGTTGGCACTCTGCTGCTCTTACCCTCTCATTTTCTTCCGGAAGTCATCTGGAGATACCCGGAGGGTGTTGATCGTGTTCAAGTGTGCTGAACAGCAACATGTGTTATTTATCCTTACAGTTAAGGTTTGCTTAGATGGAATTTCAGAAGTAACATTAGGACATGATCATGGTTTGGGTTTTAAAAACTATTTGGTTAAGGTTTTGTTTAATGTGATTATGGTAACAGTTAAAAGAAAATGTTGGCTTTTGGCAGGAGATGCAAACTCTTTTAAATCTCTTGTGTTCAATTCATGTAGTTTGCTGAGTAAAGTGCCCTCCCCAACCTCCTCCCTAACAGGTTTTGCCACATTAATGATAGTTCCATCTTTGTTCCTGACAAACAAGTCATAATTCACACGGTCCCTTGAAGTCCCTGTCAGGAAACCCGAACATAAGTTATTTTAGGTCTCTGAATAAGTAACTGTATTTCCTCCATATATATCTAATCCAGGTCTCATGTCCTGTCATATGTCTTAAAGGGACTAGTATACTCCATTGCAAGTGCTTTGAACGCTGACTGTACATGTGGTCAGGTGACACATCGTAGTTTGTTCCAAGCAAACTGAGCCTTTAACACTCACTTAAAGACAGCTCCAGCTCCAGTGTCCTCCCCTGATCAGTAAAAACATAAACCTTCCTAAAAGTCTGCCATTATGCAAAACTGCAGCTGTGCACTATCCTGATAAAAGTACTATTCTGACAGTCCCTGAGAGTTTCTTATCCCCTGTTCACCTGTAGTCAGTGATGGGTACTGTACAGTATGAAACATTTCTTCCCTGCTGCTCATTAAAAGCTCCACATGGTCAGAAAATCCTCTCAAGGCCACTGGATTGCTCTTATTATAAGTAGATTTTACAAATTTATGTTATGTTATCATAGTCATTAAAATGAAAAGACAATTTTAGTCCTAGTAATGTTATCTTAAATTTAAGTACATTGATATATGTGTTTTAAGTAGCGGGCTAGACTGTGTCAGGAGTGTATAAGAACTGTCACAATGAATCAAGCCACACTGGTCTGACACTAATCTAAATGACATACTGGCTGCTTAAAATTATTTTAAGATGCATTGAGTTGTTGTAGTACATTAAGATGTATACACAATGAGCCTCGGCAAAGACAGACAAAGAGTCAGACAGAAAGACTCCTAATCAATAGCTTCTTAATGGTCATCTTTATAGCTGGACAATTGTCTCTGCAGCCTGGTGCTCTCTGCTCTCCTCTCTTACACTGAGGGTGCATTGGTAGCCAGCCTGCTTCTCTGAAGGACGTCCGAAGAGTTTCAAAGGCGATAACAAATCAAACTGTTCCCTGAATCTAATATCAAACAGGCCTGGTGTCAGCATTTATTAGAGAAATCAGATCCTCCCCCTCCTCTATCCCCTTGTCTACCCCCCTCACTCTCCCACTTGCAGTATTCCAACACACAGTGGCCCTTTGAAGTCGAAAGAATGCAGGATCACAAATTACCCATGAGACGTAGCTGATGTTCTTTGAAGCCCTGCTTTGATAGGGCTGTTTTCTGTGCTCACCCTGCATCTCTTTCCCACTATCTCTCACTTGCACTTTCCCTTCTTTTCACACACAATGCAGCTTGCAAACATCAATCTGCAAAATGCTGAGATTACACACACATACTATAGCACTTACATTCAGACAGAGCAATAACTGTGACCTGCATTAAAAGACAGGATCCCCCCACCAGGCAACAATGTAAAGGAAAACTGACAGGGAAACAGGAATCCTGATCTCCAAAATCCTATCGTTTGGAGTTGGTGATGGAGAACTTCCCTTAGGTTTAGTTTATTTGTTTAAACAAAGAAGACAAGGAGAGAAGTCCCTGGTTTTGATCTATCTGTCAGCATGAGTAACTGAGAACTGCTGTAACTAAAACTCTGGGCCTGTGGCATAGTTCCTCCTTCCCCAAAGAATGGCAGACTGACAGTCTGTAATGGGTAACATGTTATTTTCCCTATTCACAACTACCCTTAGCATCCTTTGCGCATATGTAAGTTGTCACTGAACATTTCTGTTTGCTTTGGTCTCCTCACATACATCTTAGGGGAATGAATGTAAAGGCACTCAGAAGCTATTTCTCCATAGCAGACAGCTTGACAGCTAATACAAGGATATACACACAACAACATTAAAACCACTGGCAGGCAAAGTGAATAACAGTGATTAGTGAACAGTCAGTTCTTCATGTGTTGGAAGCAGGAAAAACTGGGCAAGTGTAAGGATCTGAGTGACATGGGCCAAACTGTGATGGCTAGATGACTGGGTCAGAGCATCTCCAAAACAGCAGGCCTTGTGGGGTGTCCACGGTCTGCAGTGGTCAGTACCTAGCCAAGGAAGGAAAAGTGGTGAACCAGCAGGTGGCCTGGTCTTTTAAATCAGTTGGATGGCTCAGTGTGTGTTTATAATTTAGCTAGGGAAGAGATGGCACCAGGACACACTATGGGAAGAAGGCAAGCCAGCGAAGGCAGTGTGATGCTCTGGGCAATGATCTACTAAGAAACCTTTAGGTCCTGGCATCCTCATGAATGTTACTTTGGCATATTCCACCTACCTAAACATTGCTGCAAACATTTACTGTATCTTTAAAGTTAGTTAAAAATTTGTTTGACAGTTTGGAAAATGAGCCCGGGCTCGCCCGGTGCCTTTCTGTGCTCAGTTTGCATGTTCTCCCTGTGCCTGCGTGGGTTCTCTCTGGGTACTCCAGCTTACTTGTACAATCCAGAGACATGCAGCTTAGGTTGATTGGCGACTCTAAATTGCCCGTAGGAGTGAGTGTGAGTGTGTGTGGTTGTCTGTCTCTAAGTGTCAGCCCTGTGATGGACTGGCAACCTGTCCAGGGTGGACCCTGCCTCTTGCTCAGACCTTCGTTAGGACCAGCCCCCCATGACCCTCTTCAGGATAAGCAATATAGATAATGGATGGATGGATGGATGGATGGATGGATGGATTTTGGAAAATATGCTTCTTTGATTGATACCACGCTCATGTCAATGTGCAATTATGAAGCTGGAACACAGAAGGCAATTATCTTTTGTTTAGCATAAAGAGTAGAAGAAGAGGCAAACAGCGACAAACAAAGAAGGTCTACTCAGGCAGTCAGGAGGTCGCCATTTTTCTTTTCTACTGCACATGTGTGTAATGTGCCCACGTATGTGTATCCATGACTCTAGTATGTATAGAAGTGTGTGCAGGTGAACTGACCTTGATCAAAAATAATTTTACCAGCATAAGAAAACAAGGAGAATGTGCACTAACAGTGGTTTTAGCATCAAATGAAGGCAGCAAGACAAGACATCAACAGAAATAATACACAAAGCAGCCGACATATTTATGGCACAAATGAAATGACCCACAGGTTTCTGGTTTCATGTGCAAAACAGGCCGTTATTCCTTCTTATGTTATGGGCAGAATCACTCTCACAAGAAACATTAGGATTAGATCTGCTGTTTTTAAATGATATGCTGTAATCCAGTCAATACTTCCAAGGACACTTTGACCATCTGTGTTCTAATCTCTGGCTTTTCAGTGGGCTCTACACTGACTGGTCTGTCATGATTCACTAACACACAACATTGATTTGTTATGTTGGCCTACATGTGCATGAAGACACTTTTATAGTTGAAAAGAATAACTTTTTTTGGTAAAATGTCAAACTTCTTTTAAGTTTCTTTCCTTTTCAAGTCATAAGATCTAAAAGTTTAGTAATAGTTCTGAGCATGTATGAAACTGATACTGCACTCTTTACTATAATCACTAGGGACTGGTGATTAAAGTAAAGGACAGGGAATTCAGCGCATCATCTCCATAATCCAAGTACAGATCATTTCCTAAGAGATGATGCAACCACTCTGAATTCAAGTGTAATGACAGTCCATTGTAGTTGGGTGTTAAAACTCTTTCATAAATCTTAAATAGCCTCTGCTTCATTAAAGACATACTACTCAAAAGCTCCTTAGCGTGCATTTGTGTTTGACAGGTTTGACAGACCCTGCTCTGCTGTTGAATGAAGATTGCCTCCTCATGAGCATGACATTTGCTTGAAGGGCAATATGTCACACGGCTGCAACAGATGCACACAAGTGCACCCACTTGGTGTCTTACAGTGATTTGAAAGCAGACACACACAGACCCGCAGCACTAGCTGCATCGCTCTGGTGGTTTGGGAGTCTCATGTCCACTTAGATAATTAACAGTGATCAAGGGTCGTCCGGCCTGTCATAGTTGCCTCATGTTACTGCCTTTTCAAAAGGAGTCAAACTCACTGGCCTGAGCTGAAAGGAAAGCTACACACAGGCTCATATTCACATTCAATATGTTCCAGTGTAAATATGAGTAAAGGTTTTAGAGGTGGAGGCTGGAATCTGACTTATTTAATATGACCAAGGAAAGATCAAGCATCTTCCACCTACATCCGCAGAAGGGTTTGAAAGGGATGCAACCATACATTATAGTGCTACCAAAACCTACAGCTACAGCTTTTCGCAGTCCATTTGTCCATTCTGGCATTATGTGAGTTAGTTAAAGAAATAAAACAAAATTACACATTTGCTTGTGTAGTCATACTGTGCAGGTATAAACAAACATATTCAAACATACAACTTCAAAATGTTACTTTGTTGAATCTGTGGACAAAATACAACTGAATTAATCAACAATTGACCCAGAAACCTAAAATCAAATGAATTTAAACTACAGATAGTGTTTTCAGTTTTCTCAGATATGTAATCTTACTTTTCATCCACCATTGAGGTGGATGAAAGCGTTGAACGTCACAGAATTTTGAGCTCAGTGAGTTCTTATTGAAACACTCCTTGGGAGTCATAGTTAATGTCTCCCTAGAAGCAATTATATACAAAGGCTTCCACCTCTCAGTTCTTAATCAAAGAACCAGATATTTTCTCACCCAGTTGATCATGTTTTGCACTGATGATTTAACTGGGAGGATTTCACACTGATCCAAATTGTAGAGGTGCTTCAACTGTGAGTCACATAATCTGCATTCAAATGAATGAGAAGGTTGTCTGCAGAAATGCACTTGTGATTGTCAGTGTGTGGTACTTAAGGGCCATCACAGGAGTTTATAGGGGATCATGTGATAATAGCCTCTGCTTCATTAAAGACATACTACTCAAAAGCTCCTTAGCGTGCATTTGTGTTTGACAGGTTTGACAGACCCTGCTCTGCTGTTGAATGAAGATTGCCTTCTCATGAGCATGACATTTGCTTGAAGGGCAATATGTCACACGGCTGCAACAGATGCACACAAGTGCACCCACTTGGTGTCTTACAGTGATTTGAAAGCAGACACACACAGACCCGCAGCACTAGCTGCATCGCTCTGGTGGTTTGGGAGTCTCATGTCCACTTAGATAATTAACAGTGATCAAGGGTCGTCCGGCCTGTCATAGTTGCCTCATGTTACTGCCTTTTCAAAAGGAGTCAAACTCACTGGCCTGAGCTGAAAGGAAAGCTACACACAGGCTCATATTCACATTCAATATGTTCCAGTGTAAATATGAGTAAAGGTTTTAGAGGTGGGGGCTGGAATCTGACTTATTTAATATGACCAAGGAAAGATCAAGCATCTTCCACCTACATCCGCAGAAGGGTTTGAAAGGGATGCAACCATACATTATAGTGCTACCAAAACCTACAGCTACAGCTTTTCGCAGTCCATTTGTCCATTCTGGCATTATGGGAGTTAGTTAAAGAAATAAAACAAAATTACACATTTGCTTGTGTAGTCATACTGTGCAGGTATAAACAAACATATTCAAACATACAACTTCAAAATGTTACTTTGTTGAATCTGTGGACAAAATACAACTGAATTAATCAACAATTGACCCAGAAACCTAAAATCAAATGAATTTAAACTACAGATAGTGTTTTCAGTTTTCTCAGATATGTAATCTTACTTTTCATCCACCATTGAGGTGGATGAAAGCGTTGAACGTCACAGAATTTTGAGCTCAGTGAGTTCTTATTGAAACACTCCTTGGGAGTCATAGTTAATGTCTCCCTAGAAGCAATTATATACAAAGGCTTCCACCTCTCAGTTCTTAATCAAAGAACCAGATATTTTCTCACCCAGTTGATCATGTTTTGCACTGATGATTTAACTGGGAGGATTTCACACTGATCCAAATTGTAGAGGTGCTTCAACTGTGAGTCACATAATCTGCATTCAAATGAATGAGAAGGTTGTCTGCAGAAATGCACTTGTGATTGTCAGTGTGTGGTACTTAAGGGCCATCACAGGAGTTTATAGGGGATCATGTGATACATAAAATCACCTTTCAATTGGTACATTTTGACCTTGTTTATTTAGGTATTTATAGGTAGGTAGGTAGGTACTTTATTGATCCCCCAATGGGGAAATTTCAGTGTTTCAGCAGCAATGGAGACCAAACCACATAATGGAGAAGCAAACACCACACACATATCTTGATAAACAAATTTCAGTACCTCAAGCAGCAGTAGAGAACAGACAGCATAACACCATGAGAACAAGCACCACACACACATCCTGATAAATAAATTCCAAGTACTCAAAAATAGACAGAATCAAGTGTTTGAATAATCAGAACAGAATTTACATATGTGCATATTATCCATGCATTTTACTCCAGGATTTGAGTATTGCACCTCAGTTGACTATTACATAGTCCCTCATACTTTCACCTAGCTTATCCCTGCAGTGATGTGTTGTACAGTCTGATTGCTGTGGGGAGGAACGACCTACGGTAACGCTCCTTCTTACACTGGGGATGTAACAGTCTGGTGCTAAAGGAACTGTTCAGAGCCACCACTGTGTGGTGCAGGGGATGGGAGGGGTCGTGGATGATGGATGTTAGTTTTACCAGCATCCTTGTCAGGTTTGCTCGGCCGCTCTGGCCTCCCTCACCTTTCCTACTGTCTCTTGCCCATTAACACTAATCACGTTCACCTGTTCCTCACTCCCTTATCACCAGCTGCACTTGATTAGGTTGCTCACTATATTACCCGGTTTCACTCCTCAGTCACTTG
>NW_018128133.1:1228451-1233381 GCF_001952655.1 Monopterus albus
GATTTTCCTCACACCACTTCACAAAGTCAGTAACAACCCCCCTGTATTCCCACTCATCCCCCCCAGATACACATCCAACAATGGCGGTGTCATCAGAGAACTTTTATAGGTGACAGTGGTGGGAGCTGTACTTGAAGTCCGACGTGTAGAGGGTGTTAATGGTCCATGCAGACAGGTGTCGGTCCACACCTGCCCCCTCCAACTTCCCCCTCAGCAGTGACGGCTGGATTGTGTTGGAAGCACTGGAGAAGTCAAAGAACATGACCCTCACCATGCTTACGGGGGACTCCAGATGAGATAGGGCTCAATGCAGCATATAGATAATTGCGTCATCAACCCCAATGCCAGGACGGTATGCAAACTGCAGCGGGTCGAGTGCCGAGCTAACCTGGGCACGGAGGTGGCCGAGAACAATCTTCTCCGTGGTCTTCATCAGGTGGGAGGTCAGGGCAACAGGTCTGTAGTGGTTCGGCCCCTTTGGATGAGGTATTTTGGGAACCGGGACAACACAGGATGTCTTCCATAGAGCTGGGAGTCTCTCCAGGCTAAGACTCAGGTTAAACATGTACAGGACCACCTCACTGAGCTGGTCTGCACACTCCCCTGACGACCCTGGGGCTGATGTGGTCAGGGCCTGTGGCCTTCCTGGCCATAAATTCCATATACAGTAGTCTGAAGCTCCAGCAAGAAAAACATCTCTGGTGCTGCTGATGAGGTGACTTGACTTTGCAAATATCTTACAATTACTGGATATTATGGACTGGTTGAATGTTATATGCTTGAAACCACTGAATCACTGGGACACTGTCTTTTTTAAGCTTTAATTAAGTCTGTGTTTCAAAGAAGTGGGGTATATTGTATGGACAGGTTTTAATGCCACGTGTGTGTTGGGGCACTCAGCGGTGCCAGTAAATCAGTTAGTAAATTTGCTATTTACAGAAATTAAGCAGCGAATATTTTGATGATTGATAAAAGCACAATGGCTTCTCAGTTGTGAGAATTTCCTGCTTTTCTCTATATTATGTGAGAGTAACCTAAATATATGGGACTGGTCGGACAGGACGAGGTATGTGAATGTCACCTTGGCCTTTAGGAAACTAAGATTCTTTTTACAGTTCTCTGACATTTTACACACCAAACAATTAACGGATCAGTTGAGAACATAATCAACAGTTTATTGGCTACAGAATCAAATCATTAGTTTTGCTGCCCTTTAACTTTTATTTAACCAGGACTCTTTAGAAATATGTAACAATCATATGAAAATAAATGAGAATAGGTGTAGACTGGTTAATCACAGTAAAAAAAATAAAAAAAAATCATTCACAACAACCGACACACAAAAGCCAGTCATACACTGTTCTAAAGAAAGTCTGGACTAGAAACGCCCTCCCCCTCACAAAGCAGGTTCATACGTGTGTATGGATGTGTAATTAGTCCTGAAGATGGGAAGGTGAGGAGTTAAATCGTGGCATCTAGGGGAAAGGATGAAGGAAGGCTTCTCCTTCTGCACTGTGGTGCTTAGAAACAGAGGCTGGATTCTTTCTCTTTACCCATTTCTTTCACATTTCATCACCCTTTTATTGTTGTAGTCCGGGGAGTGTGTGTGTGTGTGTGTGTGTGTCTGTTGGGACAAAAGGAATCTAATCTTAAAGCTGAAAGGCTAGAATTATTAGAAATGGTAGAATAGAAAAAGAAAAAGAAAGTTAATTATTGGATGACCTTGTTTGTCTTTATTTCAGATGTATGGAGAAAGTGTTTAAAGTCATACACCAGGTGCTTACTTAGATTAAATCTTAGCCCAAGCTCAGTGTAACTGTGCCACTGAGTGTCTAAAAAAATCTTTGTAATTCACTGATATTCTACACTGTAAATCATAACAAAATGTATTTTAATGTGACCACTTGGAAGCCAGCTCAAAGCTTCTGAAAACCAGTAGGTAGGTGGGTGGTTGAGATCTACTTAGTCTCTTTAGTCCTCGGGCTAAATCAAACAGAGCATTTTAATGAACACATATTTCATTAGCTAGATGAACTATAAGGCCAGTGGCACTTAATTTGTATGATGCCAATGTTAATACAATTTTTGTCATCATTGTGTGTTTGATGTGATACTGCATGTTGTATTCGTCTCAAGCCGGGAATTTCAAATATTCCAACAATATAACAAGAAAATAGTACCCATGACATGTCCACTGGTGCAAAAAAAATTGATTCAGAATGTTCAAAATTTCAATTTGCAGCTCACTACTAGACAGAAGTAGTGAATGAGTGAACAAGGAAGCGATTTTGGACACAACTTCATGGTCAGACCATTTTAATCAGAACTGTTATTTTTTACTAAGTCTGTGTTTTGCATGACCCAAGATTTTATGGAAATTTGTTTTTTATTTTCTAGAAGAGCTATTTTGCTTTACCAGACAAAATAACTTTAGCTTGATTACTAGAGAAACAGAAGTTTTCCAAAGTTGTGCAACAGTGCAAAGCACATTCTCATCATCTGAATTACTTTGCTTTAGTTTGTAGGTCACTTGTTACTTTAACATAGACTTTCAAACTGAGAGAAAGTGTGTGACTTTTTTTAATTTAAAGAGCCAAGTCTCTTAGTATTGGTGACCGGCTGCTCATGCGATCACATCAGGGTTTGCATGCTAAATAGTAAAAACCTTCAACCAAAGAGAAATATTGCTTTAAGTTGACATATGACACAGCCTATTAAAACTCTGTGCATTTCAGTTCAAAAAGTGAAGAAAGATATTCATATACAATACAACATCCTCTCTCCTAAGACTGCTGGACTATGCATCCTGTGGAATTGCAAACCAGAAATGATATTGAGTCCACTATGAACAAGATCCAGAAACAGTCATTCATATTTCATGAGCAGAGTCCTATGCATATACCCCATCCTCTTACCTTTAATGTTTTCTTATTACATTTGCAGCTGTCAAAGCGTACCTCAAAGAATTAGCGCACACACCTGCAAATATTCTCAAAATCCTGGGTGTGCAGTAACACGCTCCCACAAGATGCAACACACACACACACACACACACACACACACACACAGTCTCTTTGTTTCTGTTCCCTCCCAGAGACAGGCACCCCTACCTTTAAACTCATTACTTTAAACAAGGTTTTTAATGGAGGCGAGAGCCAGGCACACCAAGGAACAGAAATGAATGAAGTGGAGACAGAGAGAGAAAGAAAGAGAAGGAGCCATGAAAGAAAAAACTTTTTATTCTCAATTCACACCACATCATCACCTCACTTGACCATAGACCTGATTCTGAAGTGAAAAAGTAACCATTTGGCCACAGTAAGCTGGCAGAGGAGAGCCAGAAGGCCACAGGTAAATATGCCATCTAACTCAGATCAATCATCTTCAGTTTGGTTTCCCACTCTGTGTCCATGTAAATCAGACTAACTGGCCAGTGCTTCTGTAATGCAGCAGACATTTTCCACCAGGGAGTCATTGAGCAGCACTGACGTCTGGGGTGTCATAATAACAATACTGCACCAGCAAAGAGCTAAATGACAGTGAGATCACAGGCACAGTCGTAGAAGTGGCAGAGATACACCGATCAATGAGCAATCAATGTGACCCTGCCAGGTAATCACAAACCCCAGTGATTAACAGCAACCAATCAATTGCTATTAACCCCTGCATGTACCAGTTAAGCAGACAATCAGCGTCAATGTGCATGATAAACATCAGAAATGATTGGAGGCCGTTTAACATCCTTCTGTCTCTATAAATGTCACCAAGCAAAAGCTTCGATCTGTGATTCACTAACCCTGGCCCAGCAGCGCATGATGAGTACCAACACATTGTGGAGCAGAATAAAACTTTACGGCACCGACTTAAACGCCCTCAAGTATAAAAACAGACTTGGTCTTTGGTTCCCAAATTCTCCTTGTTGAGCATGTTTTTTTGCAGATTTTTCACAAGTGGTCTGACATACTGCTGTCTGAAATGAGACGACTGGACAGAGCTCCACTTCAAATAAGATACAATAAGATAGAAGATAGTAAATGTAAAAGAAGACATAAAGAAAAAACACAAATTCTGTTAAGTTACTGTAGTTTCCAGTTTCTTCTTTCACACCCTCACACCCCTATGCAGAAATAGAGAGGGAGTACACACCCACACACAGACACACACGGTTGCTCGATCATTGCCACAGATTGTCGTGAATATAACACAGCTATACATGCAACACACTAACCTCATATGTTTGTACATAATCCACTAGAATCAAGGCACTGAAGATGTAATAATCAGTACCTGTTAGAAAAATTGAGATCTTTGCTGCAAAGATCTTTGCCCAGACATCTGGGTATCTCTGCAACATTTCCTGCAATCACAGTTACCCACAGCTTTCATCTGTTTTTGGTGGAGAAAACCCAGACTCACTGTGACAGCTGTTGTTAAGAGGCAAAGTGATAAATGAACATGATCAGACAGCAAGCAATTTGTAAAAAGCTGCCTTTCATTGAAGCTAATGAGGAATGAAAACAGTGTTTCTAAGTGTAGTGCTGATTTTGCACCAGAAGGGGGAGCTGCTGGTGGGGAAGCTGGGGCCAAGCATCCAAACTCTTTAAAATAGGTCAGAGAAATCTTCCTCTCCCTCACACCTGGCTGTACCCTGTGCTCGCTTCCTCTTTATTTAAAACACAGTAACACCCTTTGCTTTTTCTTTTCCCCCTCTATCCTTTAGCCCCCACCACACCATCACATATTCTTTATAGGGCACTTTGGACAAACCTCCACCCTCCTTCCTGCCCTCTCCCTTCTCTCCCTTGCACTCCATTTCCCCCTTTCTCCACCTTCTTCCCTTGTTGTCTCTTCCACCCACCCTTTATTGCATGGCTCAGCACAACTCCCAAACTTTTACCATTACAGAACTCTGACAAATATTCTACACGAC
>NW_018128133.1:1233478-1242619 GCF_001952655.1 Monopterus albus
CTTGAGCTTGTGAAGGATGCAGACGGCAGGATGGATACGTGCGTGTCTGTGTGTGTGTGTGTGTGTGTGTGTTTCATCAAATGCAGATCAATATCACTGCAAGGTCACTTTAAAATTCAATTAAGAAAGGAACCCACCAGCCGCTGCCACCCCTGGGGGGCAAAACTCGACATGACCCAATCCGAGGGCACACAAGTGAAGAAACAGAAGTGAAGAGATATGGATAAATTCATATCTGTATTATTAAGCACAAAGCATTGTTCAGAGATGAGTTTGTCTGGAATGAATGTCTCACCAACTCCATGTTTTATTAACGGTCGTGGAGCAAGCCAGCAAAAGCATATTGTGTCTTGCGCCACCATCTGTGTGTATTTTTCTTTGCATGTGTTTGTGTATGACCAAATGTGTATTTATGTGTGTCAGTGCCCATTTCTCTCAAGCACAGTGTGTATGGCTTTTTAAGGTCAGGTTAAGCGCATGTAATCTCACCAGTTCATATCATGATAATTAAGTTGGAGTGTGAAGTTTTGCTGTGTTGGATAACCAGTAATGGGCACCACCACTTCCATCCACACACAAGGGCTGCATTAAAATATGCATGTTGAGCCACCACTCAGTCTTAATATTTAAACCAGCCTGGAGGTGAGGCTCACTCTAACACAGCCTGACAGACCGTGTGTACAAAACACTGGCTGCCTCCCATATAAACTCACTTAGAGCGCACACACACATGCAGCAGAGCAGTGCTGAAGCAGCGACAAACAGCCAAACACATACACGAGAAAACAAACACAAGCTGGTTTTAGATAGATCTGTGGATAAATCCATGAAATGTATGTCCCATATGGAAGGAATGCTTTTATTAGTCTGAGCCATGGGCTGGCTGGGAGGTCTGTGAAGCTGGACCGCAGGGAAGTGACTGGCACTTGTTTGTAGCAAGGCGTGGATGTGGAGTGGCAGAGAGAGGCAATGTGACCCACAGAGACTCAGGTGATCTGAGCGTTAATTACCGTCTGCTAATTACAAGAGAGATGCATCATTAGCCACAGGAGGGCTTGAGAACTCCCCATCTCTCCTCTACTCCTTTTCCTTTCTCCTTCTTTCTTCCTGACCCTGATCTTCTGTCCCAATTTACACTGCCCTGCTACCCTGCACACACACACGCACACACACACACACACACACACACGGCCATTAGAGGAGACAGCGCTAAAGAGGCCGTGTAGACACCTCTGTCCTCTTACACAGTGACTAATGTGGCGTCACAAGCTGTCATCCACGCCTCACTGAGCCTTGCTTTCCATTCTCCCTCCCTCATTGTCTTCAAGTCTCCCTCACATTTCTATCTGTAATATGATCTGTCTGTTCTGTCTCAATACAGCTCCCTCCCTCTACTATTTCAGTCTGCCTTTTTGTTACTCAGCACTTCAAACAACTTGGAGTGCAGGCACTCTCAAAGAAACTCAGACTGAGGATGAGATGCAGTAAATGACAGGTTCAGCTGTTATGCAATTCTCACCCCCCGCCCCAGGTCCCTCTCCTGTCCTCTGCATCTCATCTTGTTTGAGATACATGTTCACTCTCGACCTCCTGGGGTTTGAGGTAGAACAGGATCATGTGCCAAGGGGTCAGTTCGAAACCTTCTGCCAGCCAGACCATCTGGAACCCAGTGACCATTAGGTCCAGGCCATGGCTCTACCACCAGGAAGGCAGCGAGGAAATGTCGACAGAGAGCAGAAGTTGCAGCTGAGTGGGAGAACCGGCAAGGAGGGAGGGGATAATGAAGATGAGGCAGACAAGAAAGTGAGAGAGAAAGATAGTAACAGATGAGAAATGATGGAGATGAAAGGAAAAAGGGAGGAATGAATCTGTAACAAGGCTGAGAGCAGACTTTGTTGTGACATGAAGGAGATGGTTTTTGACAAAGCACTGACAACCACAGTCACTGCTAATTATTTAGTGTGAATGTTTGTGAGTATAATTCTAATCCTTATATCCAAAAAGACCTGAGAGGGGCAGTCAGACAGCACAGAACCTGAGTTGTTAGAGTGTATATTTAAAATTATTAACCAAAACTTTAATTTTTCTCAACAAAGAAGCGTAGAAATCTCCAGTTATTGTAGGTCAACTAGTTTTACCTTTGTCCCCCACTGTATACTACTTGTAAAGTATCAAACAGCAGACACAAAGTTAGAGACTGTGCCTTAACACCTCCTGTGTAGACACTCACAATGGAGCTGCTAATGGGCTGCTCATGCTACACCTTCTATGTGTTAGTGTGGATGTGTCATTTTAATCTTGGCTTTCTTTTTCTTTCTGTCATTGTAGTTTAACATAGAAGCAACAGGACTTTATAATAGTTTTCAGCTTTGTTTCTGAGAATTCATGTATTATTGGTTAGAAAGGCAAGACATGGCAGCGCCACAACACCCGTGAGCCTCAGCTGCTGTTGCCATGAAAAAGAATCCCATCAGAAATCAGAATCAGAATAATGTGAATGGCGCTGCATCATTTTGTTGGACTCTGCGTTGTAGTGGTCCCTGCATTTTTCCCATTCAAATGAATGAAAGGGCTGATATGTCTTCACTTAGAGTGAAATCTGTGTGAACATGGCCTTAAACAGAGGTTTTTGTGCCACAGTGGCCCCCCTGGTCATTCAACATGAGTTGCATCCATGCAGGTAAACTCCCCTTCAGAGATGATGAGGCAGAGCTGTTGCTGCAGTTTCTCTACATTGTTGGTAAAATTGTTTACACCTGTTTCAATCCATAATTTACTGGCAGTACAACGCAGATTTATCCTTACACTATATCCAACCATTTTTCTCATGATGTATTGGACTGTGTTGACAAATGCTATGCTAATGGTTGTTCTGTAAATTGCATGCCGATGCATAAATTAGACTACAGCTCATGTTGATCAGGCTGAATCTGGGCTACAAAGGAATGAGGTGAGGAGCCGTTCATACTGCAGAGGCTGCCGTAAGTACAGGTCAGTCGAGGATGGCTCAATAGCAGGCTTAATATTGCAACAGAGAACATGAATAAAACAAACCTGATACCGACAGTACCACTCCCTCCCATCCATTACTTACAACAGATATCAGAGGAGCCTTCTGGCCTGGGAAACCAGACACCCCTACAGCCTGGGCACTCGTTAGCCCCTGGAAGTTAGGATGCATGTCATGTAAACACGAAGACTTAATGTAGATCTAACATAAATGGAGCTGTCCATCAGTGGCAGTCCTTGACCCTGGTTGGCTGATGGGGGTTCTCTTGAGGCCAGGCTATCCTGGGCTGGTTGGACAGTTGGCTGTCAGAGTTATCAACAATGCAGCACAATTACAACCAGCGAACAAGCGGAACATCAAGGCAATGACTGACAGAGGAGTGCATTTATAAGCAGCCACTATTACATATAGATCAACTGTCAAAATAGTCAAAATGAGTCAGACGAGAGATGAGAAGGCTTAAGTTCTTGGAAGCCTGAGCAGTGCTTTATTTTTTACAGTTATCATATACCCTATCTGTGTGTCGTGTGTGTGGGTGGACGGGTGGGAGTGGATGCACAGGCCTGATGATATTCAAACGTTGACAGTGTGCCTAGCACCGTGTCCTTCGTCACTCCGTTTTCATTTCATCTCACTCCTCCAAATTTACTGCACGAAATCAATGTGCACGAAGCCTACTCATGCTAAATGACACACATGCATTAAAATTTGTCTGATTCTTGATAAATGCTTTCATCTGTGTAATTACAGTGTTTATTCATACTCTATAATTATAGTTCATTGAGATGTAAGCAAGTGCCAAACTAATTGATCTGTAATTCAAGCTGTAAAATGTGAATGAGGAGCAGCTTTTAAAACACGGACACTTTGACAGTTTCAGCTCCATTATAAATAAAACCACTAACCAGAATGCTATTATTAAACCATTATGTCACAGTTTATCCTCCTACTTGTTCTTTCACCTGACTCATTTCCTTTCAGTATGCGACTCCCCTTGCCACCAATGTCCTTGTTGGTGTGTGTGTATGTGTGTGAGTGAGGTGTCAGCATTTTGCCAGGAATCGTTCAGCCGATGGCCTGTCACCCCACCTTAAGGACATGGCGAGGAGAGGCGAGGCTCACCTTTGCCATGGCTGACATTTTAATTTGTCACTGTTAGCTCTCCTTTTCCCATCAATAGTACATCAATGCATCAGAACAAACATCACAGGACACATGGGGATTTCTGGGTTCAATACTATTGATACACACCTTGGATTAAGGCTTCACTGCTGCAGCTGCAGAGGTAGCTGGGCCGGGTCTACAGGTGTGTCAGGAGAAGAACAGTGAGATGACAACGGAGGACATAACAGAAGGGTCGGATCTTCAGACATATAAATCTCCATTAACGTAGGAACGTAGAAATGTGAAGTCATTAAGCAGCCAGCTGGGGAATTACAACAGTTTCCCAGAGTAATGGTTCATTTTAGTGGAACATTTTCATATTTCATCATGCTCTACTCAGATAAATCCATGGATAGTTAACCACTGTCAGTGCTGCATATCCTCACTGTAGTGGAACCATTTAACACACAGTACAAAAAAAAAAACTTATTCACAGTTCAACATATTATTTCTGTGTCTTCTGAGATTTAGTTTTCCAGAATTACTTTCGCTGCTAAAACAAGTGCATGCAAAGCAGGAGAATGTTTTGATCGGTGGGCGACTATTTTACAGCCACGAATTCAAAGATCTATTTTAGATAATGACAGTGTTCTTCAGCACTAGGCACAGCAGAGCTTTGGGCTAAACACTCACACTATCAGCATGTTAAAATATTCACCTATTACAATACAATGTTAATATGTGGATGTTTAGCATGTATAATGTTTACCATGGTTAGCCCTAAACACAAGTCGTCTGAGGTTAGTGGGAATGTCAGTAATTCGCAGGTATTTGCTAAAGTATTACAAATAAGAAATCTAACGTTGACACATTTTAGCCCCTTTCACTTAAAACCTCCAACGTCAACCTCATGGTGGTGCAAGAAGAAAAGTCAGCTGTTCGCTAAGGTCATTAGCATTCATTCTTTTGGCACCATGAATGTTTATTTGTTTGAGATATTCAGCCTGGATTAAAGTGGCCCCATCAGCGCTGCCATCCATAGAGCCACACTGCAAGCACTGCTAAAAACGGGAATCACTTAGTGCTGAAATAACTGACTGTTAGTCGGTTTGTAAATTTCGATAAGTGATTCATGGCTTATTAAGTTATTTACCAAGCAAAAATTCCACAGCTTCCACAGTTACAGTTTCATAAATGTGAAGATTTGCTGGTTTTCTCACTCTACTTCACACCTTGATACAGACACACAAACATATTTATACACCATTTCCCTGGCTGGGACCATCATTAAACCCTCATCGCAGCACTCATCAGTGTGGTCAAGACACCTCTCCCCAACGTCAATACACGTTTGGCACACCTTGGCTCACAGTGCCCTCTGAGACCCCACCACTGTCCTGCATGTGTCAGCAGAAACAGAAGCCACTGTGTCAAGCTGCCGCTCGCTCCGTTCCTGCCTCCCTCTTTGGCCTTCTATTCATTTCTTCCTCCATCTAGTCCCAGGGGCAACAGGTCAGTCCTAATTGTATGTTAATCAGGGCATTACGCACGTCTCTCTAACTGCTGACAATCGATGGGTGACATCAAGGTATTGTAGCCAATGCAAAAGAGAGCCTCTGGAGTAAACAAGGAGGACAGGATGTGGATGCAGAAGAAATACCTGTCAGTCTGCCTAAATGGCTTCTGCTCTGAATGCTATATTCACATTTTTTTACTGGTGGATCATTGATTTTATGCTCAAATGAATGTATAGGTTTTTGTTTGCTTGCTCATAGGAAATGTTTTGTTACAGCTTGAACTTGAGCTTGACCTATGTTATCACTTCACCACATGCAACACCAGAGGGTTTTCAGGAGCCACTTTCACGAACAGACACTTATTCGTCATTGGTGCAATGACTATGGCATGATGTGGCGATTCTGAGTGAATGATGCTGTAGACTCAAGGTTTCCATTCACTACTACTGTCGTGGCTCTCCATTTGCCTCTGTTCTCCCACTCTCATAGTGCTGACACATTATAACGGCTTTCCTCCATAGCTCTGATAAATCTGTTCTGACTTTCAGTTAAACCAAAACTGGCAGTCCTAAACAAATGAAACATGGATAAGCAGAGATGACACAGAATCTGATGAATAAATCCCTCAATATGGGATGTGGGTTTGTAATTAGCCACTCTGCATGGGCGTATGTGTTTGTGTGTGCATGTAAATGTCTATGTCTGTGCATGTATTACTGCTTACGTGAGAACATGAAAGTACGAATGCCTTTTTCCCCCGTCAGTGACAAGAGCGAGCACGATTTCACCAAGTGCAATACACCTTTACATTTGAACTGTATTAGTGGCTTCCAGCATTATACATATTGCAAAGGTACAACCAGCACAGTAAACAGAGGAAGAAGATTAAAAAGAGCAGATAAACTTGCTATTATTTAATGAATATTGGTAACACTGCAAGTATTTTCCATGTGGAACAATCTTGCTTTGCAGTATTTGCCACAGTATCATTTATAATGCTGTACACAACAAAGTTGGCTCAAACTAACACTTATTTTTTATTGTCGATTAATCTGGGACTTATTTTTTGAGTCATCAGTTACTTCTCTGATTTATGAAAATGACAAAAACTGTGAAAAACTGCCCATGCTTTGCAGAACTTAAGGTAACATCTTCAAATGTCATGTTTGAACAAATGTCCAAAACATAAAGATATTCAGTTTGATAAGATAAAAGATAGCAAGCCCTGACATTTGAGAAACTGGAACCTGAGAATGTGCCACATTTTTTCCAACTATTTGTGCTTAAAGATGATTTGAATGATTAATCACTTCACTTATCAACCAATCAGGTTTATAAATAATCATTTCAAGATCACAGCAATTAATCTGGTGAGTATATTAATATTACCCTCTGGAAGAATGGCTAAGACTGTAGAAGTGAAACCCTACCTTCCCCTTCTCGGGCCCATGTACAGTGACATCTTTTACTTCCCACCATCTTTACCATTCCTCACACATCTGTCATCCCACAAAATTAGCTCCAGGAGACCTCCTGATTTAGGGGTCAGTGTAATCCCACCATAAGTAATCTCCAGCTTGCACCTTTCTATCTCCCATGATTAAACATAAAAAGATGTCTAAACAAGAGCTGGAAAAAGTAGGGATCACTGCACAACACGTTTCATGGTAGCTCTCGAAGGAGAGTGGAGGGGTGAGTATGAGGGGAGAGATGAGAGAAATGTGACAAAACAGAACAAGATTTTATCTGGTGGGGTTAACACCAACATCTGTATATTAGTACAGCTGCTCTAACACACAATTGTCCACAGAATTAGAGACTATGGGATATAGATTTGAGTATTGTTGGGGCAGCAGAAGATTAGCTGAGGTAATAGGATTGGGTGGGAAGCAACATGTCTGTATTCCAGCAGAGACCAGGGTACTGTGAGGTGAACAATGCAGAGATCTTCACCATCAGTCACTAGTCTCTCGTCTCTTTAAGGAAGCAGCACAGAAATCACTCCATTTAACATCTTTATCATTCTTTGTATAAAAGATCTCTGTGTTGTAAAAACAACCATAGGTGCACAGACGGAATAAAAATCTTGTTTAAAATAAAAAAAAGTTGCCCTTGAAGAACAAAAGATATAAACTTTTTTCTTTTTTTTTTTTTTTACTTTTTGTTGCAAGTAGCAAAAGAAAAGCTCCCCAGTGTCAGAGCCTTCTGTCATCCTGCAGGTACAAACAAGGTCACATACATCAGCTGCATGAATACACATGCACTCTGTCACATACAGTCAGATTCGGCTACTGTGGTGTGGAGTGTGTGCTGCTGCTGCTTCTGCAGTAGAGATGGCAGCCAGCCGGACCATGTGTTCTGGTGCTAAGTGGATCTGGATCCTGAAGGGGAGCTGGGGCAATGTGATGCCCTCCTGTTAGGAACGCCTGGGTTCCCTGCTGACAGGGCCACAGCAAAACTGACCCGACAATGCCACTCCAGATTGATCCCACAAGGATGAAGCAGCTGTTCTGAGAGAGATGAAAATGGAACTGGTGACTGGCCTACTGGTGACTTCCCAGCATGACTACCAAGGGAGGCGACCTTGTTTGTCTCTGGCTTCCAGGAGTAGCAGCCCTGATCTATCTGTGATTTCTGGCTTCAACCAAATACAAGGGAAGGATGGAGGTATTCTTATTTTTATTTTTTGTGAGCAAATAACAACAATAGCAATACATTTTCCTAGTCCTGCTTCTATAGACTAGCACTGTTGTCCAAAACACTATTAGAAACCCATCAGTAAACCACACTGTTGCACTGGGTCTTATGATAAACATGGGCACTGTAGTTTCTGTCTGTGTCACTGACCTGCTGCTGCAAACTACCTGAATATTGAAACTGTTGAAAAACTGTGATACTATCCTTGAGCTGGTGTTAAACTTTGGTCTGTTTGAATCAGACATTTACTATACAGTATATGTCACTTGTGTTAATAAAGGTTGTCTCTTAAATGCAGCTAAAAAGAAATACTAAATAAACAATATTCAACTAGATTGTTAAAGTTACCATCACTGTCCCCGCTGAGCAAGGTCATGTTCTCAAGATGCAATTACAAATGTGTCTGTGACAGGTTTTCTTACTTCTGGAAGAGAAAAGATTTGGTTTCACTCTTTAACGGACCAGGGCACAGTCAATGAGAGAGTTCGATGAGGTTTGTTGGCAATAAGAACAATACAAATAGCCAAGTTCAACAACAACGTGTCTTTCCAGAAACAGTGTCCCTGTTATTGTAGATAATTCACACAACTGACGGGAGCATTTCCCCAGGGACCGTTTGTCCTTGTGTAACAGGGACATTGTTCCTGAAAAAAGATAATGCTGTTGGATTTTTTAAAAATGTATTTTTCAATGGTAAATGGATTTACACTGCTACAGCACTCAAAGCATTTTCCACTACTTGCCCACTCACCAATACTTGCACACTGATGGCAGGCAAAAGAACCATCGGTAACTTTTAGTGTTTTGCCCAAG
>NW_018128133.1:1242671-1246565 GCF_001952655.1 Monopterus albus
ACCGCCTGAGCCACATCCCTTCAATGATGCGAGGGATTAACAACCCTTTAACGACACACACACATTAAGCATACAGTGTAGCTGTTGGACAAAGTGTTGGTGTAAAAATCTCAATTCTCTCACTACTCTGATACAAACACACACCAGCCCACAGCCGCCTTCTTCACAAACAAACATTGCACATTGATGGTTGCCTATCACTCTGGGCAGTTGTCACAGGCCTCTTTAGGAAGGAAACTTGAGCTGTGTGACAAATCATAATACTTCCGCTTCTCTTCTTTCACACATTTATGAGAATCCAATACCAGTGGAGCAGCACTGGCCCTCTTCCTTCCCTCTGCTCAGCACTCCATACAGAGATGGTGAAGGAGATAGAGAGAGATGAAGCATGTGTGCAACATCAAGACACAGAAGGGTTAGTGGGTGCAACAGAGAGCAGAAAAGCATGATGAGACTGGGTGGGGTGGGGGTGTTGGGGCAGCATGCAGGAGCAAGGAAGGAGACTTACAATGTTTGGGGGAGACATGACTTAAAGTGGAAATGATAGGTGTTTGAGATGAGAAGATGAGTTTAAAGAAGTGAAAGAGAAAGTCAGAGGAGGATAAGAAAACAGCTGGCTTAGAGGAACGTGGCAAAGAAGGAGGAAATCCCCCTCATGCAAAGACAAACCTGCATAATTCATGTTTGGCTCCTTTTAGAAGCAGCAGCTTCGTCAGGACGGGCAGCTTGACTACACCAATGCAGCGTGCATGTGTGAGAGTGTGTTGCACTGAATTCTGCTGGTTGTGGCATGTTTGTTAGTTGTGTGCTTCCTCTGTGCGCTGTACTTTTCACCGTCTTTGTGTAAAGTGTGTCTAAGCACATGTGTTGATGTGCACGTGTGCGTGTGTGGAAGCGGAGCTGTGCACCTTCACCTTGCTCTGCACTTCACCCTCACTCTCCCAGCCTGCACTCTACAAGGCCATTAGAGCTCCCCGAGGCCCATGGAGGCTGCTCGTCTCTGTGTCTGCTTTCATGTGTCAGTGAGTGGGCTCAAATGTGTTTGTGTTTGTGTAGCTGTGTGTTAGTCTCACAAAGAGTACATGCCAAAGTTGAACTGTAGTATGTTTTCTTTCAAGTCATTGTGAATAGATGGATGTGGGTGCCATGTGTACCTTAATGTTTCTTCTTTCATCAGAATGTGGACAAAGATGTGTTTCTATTTCAGTGTGAGAGATGTTAATACAGTGGTGTGTGTGTGTGTGTGTGTTAAGTATACAGTGTGAATCCCTGTGTGTGAATGACTGCTCCAGTGGTGCAGCAGCAGCTTGTGCATGTGGCGTGTGCAGCTGCAAACAAGCCTCAGTAGGGTTGTGAAGGGGCTCAGCAGGCAGCGCCGGTCTGACCAAAACAATTCTGCAGGTCTCTCAAATACACAGCTCAGGCTTTAACACTGTTGACTGCTAGATTAACATGCTGAGAACAAATATCACCACACAAATAGACAGATTTCAGAAACATTCTTAAGAAGAGTCGAAGCTCCCACCCACACTCCTCACAACCAATATGTCAAAATGTGACAATGCTGTTACAGCAGAGCACAGACAGACAAAAGGGAGAGAAAGCAAAGGAGAGAGACAAGGAAAAAAGACATCATTTCTGCTGTACTCAGTCAAAGTAGTTAGTTTATCTCACATCTACAACAGATAGCATCAGAGGGAATATTAGGCAAATGTTTCCATCTTTATAAGCTGATTACAGTAACATAACCTTCAGTAATCTGGATAAGGCCCCATAATACACATTCAAAACATACTTGAAAAGTTCTCAGGAAGACAGTGAGAAACCCATCGCTCATTATTAATAAGTTGCTCACTTTCTAATCAGCCATCAAGTCAAAGTTCTCACTAAATAGATTTTGGTCCATGATGCTCTGCAGCTCTTTTTTTAAAATGGCAAAATGGTGAATTGCACTTTAAATTTTTTTATAAAGAAGGAAATCCACCAATTTCTTTAGGCAACAGTTGAGCTTAGAAATAGCTAATTACAAATATTTATTTTTTGAAGTATTATATTCTTATTTTAAACGATGTATAAAGCAAAATGAATTGCATTTGTCACAAATCACAACCCCAGTATACAGTATGCTATGCCTACTATTGCAGCTCAATATCTACAGTATATTTCTTTTCCTGTTTACTCTGCTGATTTCAGGTAGCAATAAGGAATTAATGGTTCAGGAACCTAAATCATTTTAAATTCAGGTGAAGCTAACATGAAGTCTGAACGAATCATATCTAGTTTGTATCATGCAGATAGTTTTAGTGTGAAATTGGTGCCATATTCCCTCACGGTGTTCCCCTCTACGCCGCCTCTTGGATTATCTGTATAAGGGATGATAACACAAAAAAAACCCCTCATTTTTAGAGCTGTTAAATTTTATTTTTAAAATGCTGCCTGTTACCACAGCCATGGGCTTTACCCCATGGTTTTATGTGTTTTGAAGGTTGTTTGGGTTTTAATGTATTCATCACAGTGAACCAGTTTCTCTGCTTTCATTACATTGCACCTTTGAGTTTTGATCTCAACACAGATTGTAGGATATTTACCACTCTCGCTCCTTAACCTGTGTAAGGCCCCCCACCTGTTTTCATGCTGCAGTGAGTGCAGCTGAGGTCATGGGAGAACACAGGGGTGCCCTTCCCTGGGTGAGTATGCAACGCCCATAAAAATTAACTTAGGCCTGATGCTATACACGCAGCTTTTTGATTCTCATTAATTATGAAATGGTTAACATTCTATGCGTGTTTTTCCTCTGCGTTGGGGTTGAGCCGTACAGCTGCAGTCTTTCACCAGCCCTCAGATGAAGCTTGCCAATTAGAGCATGGGCCGAAGCGCGGCATGTTAATTCACGGTAAAATATTCCTCTTCCAGCGCTAATTAGGTGCTAGCTGTTGTGGAGGAACGCCATTCACTAAGCAAGAGCAGCCTGTGCTGCAGAGCAGTCCCACGGTATCATTTTTCTGACCAAAGCAGCTGCAATAACAGGGAATTATTTTAATTAACTGGTGCCGCCCTCTGCAGCTTATGAGCTAAAACAAACCAGACATCTTGCTGCAACATGCATGTTCCCGGCTCCTGAGCCGTGGATCATACATTGATTTGATTTGATTTGATTTATTTATTCTTTGAAGCATGTAAAGACAGTTGATATATCAACACACATAATTTTACACATATCCAACAAATGCTAATCCAATATCAATTTGCTTATACCTAGTACATGCTTGAATGGGGTAGGAAGAAGTCAGACTTATCCAGTCCTACCCCATGACATCATCTTACCATCATTGGTTTGCAAGCAGTATCTCTACATAGATAATTCTCTTCTACACCACACAAGTAATATACTAAAAAATTATAACAGAGTGTTAACATTCTTACATAATTACATTCTTAAATAATTATCTTCTACACCACACAAGTAATATACTAAAGAATTATTACAAAGTGTTAACATTCATACACCACACCCACAATGTTCCATCTAATTAATCATTAAGCCTGTTCTTGCATATATCTTGATTGACACATACCTTTATATTTATGTTTAAACTCGTCAATTCTATTACAATTTTTTATGTCTACACTTAAATTATTCCATAGTTTTACCCCACTTATGGAAATACAAAATCTTTTTTTGGTTGTACATATAGCATGAATTTTTAAATTTAACTGACCCCTTAAATTGTATCCCCCTTCCCTTTCATTAAATAGTTTTTGAATTCCACCAGGTAATAAATTGTTCCTGGCTTTATACATAAACACAGACGTCTTATCAGTCAGTTAAAGCAGCAACGTCTATAAAGCCAAAATCCCAAATACTATACAACGTAACAAGCACTTCCCTGCTGC
>NW_018128133.1:1247306-1265689 GCF_001952655.1 Monopterus albus
TGTGAGGTTGTGCTTATCACCAGATTTATACAGTGGAATAACCTTTGCTATTTTCATATTATTGGGGAACTGCCCAAGTCGAAACGACATGTTAAAAATATGGGTTAATGGTTTGCATATCTCCTCAATTACCCATTTAACAGTTGTCATAGTGATACCATCACTATCACTAGATGTTTTGTTACCACATTTATTCACTATCTCTATAATTTCCTTTTCAACTATGGGCTTCAAAAACATAGAACTCATGTTCCTTTCGATTGTATTATTATTTATAGTGATGGATGTATCATCTGTACAAATGCTTCTTGCTAAACCAGGACCAACATTCACAAAGAACCTATTAAACTTATCAACTACATCCTCCAATTCAAAAAACTAAATGTGAGGGTAAATAAATTGCAAGGTGAATGGATAGTAAGAGTACATGCAATGATAAACTGTACTTTTAACAAGGTGTGCAGAGGAGCCACACTGATGCATACTATCAGGGGAACGTCACACATTGTAAATCTATGTGTATTTGTACAAGTGAGTGCGTGATAGTGCGAAAGGTTTAGGGATAACATGCAGGGAGTGACGGGGTCTTAACCACAGTCTGTTGCTCCCTTTAGTGCACACACAGAGAACACAATGATGAATTTCCCACGTGAATGTAAAAGAAGGACAGCGTTTTCTTTCCTCTCCTTTAGACCGAGTTAGGTGGGAAAAGAGGAGGCTTTGAAATTCTGCCCAGTTTCTTACACAGAGCAACAGAGGGGGGGTGGGGACTTGGCCCTCATCACAGTTATTACTCTTCAGTTGTGTAACAGCGACATTTGCCCCAGTCAGAAGCACATTCATCTCTACCTCTAAACCACCTGCATTGTCACGGATGCTGGCAACAAATATCACGTTTTCATCTACAGATAATATCTCAGACACAAGTGACACTTGTTTTATTATCGGGATCTACTGCCTATGGATAGGGGAGCCAGTGTAGTACAGTAGGCAAGGATATTAACAAAGCTGCCAAGCTGGCAGGAGCAGAGACCTGCAGTATCACACTGTGACAGCATGTTTTAGAGGATATATGTGCATTCAGTGAGACGACAGCACATGTGCAAATGTGGTGTCGCCTTGCAATTCCATATGTGTGGGGACAAGGCCTCGACAGGCAACTAGGCAGCATCACAGCGATGAGTTAATCGCCATCAGGCCCGAAGTGTGGTGAACTAAAATCTCTGTGACACCCTCATGTCCTTTCACACACGCTGCACAAACCTAACCTGAAATCAGCGACCCTGACCTGTAGTAAAACACTGATGTAGGAGTGTAGCAGCTCTCATTACTTCTACGTGGGAGTTGAACTTTAAATTAGTCAGCGCGGCACATTCATTAGCCTCCTTGAATTTACCTCCTCGCATCAGTTAATGTGCAGTATTAAACTTCATCTGCACGTCACACATCTTACTATCATACTTAGCCTTTCATCGAAAACCAAGCGATGCTGGCAGCGGTAGCACTCAAGGTCATTTGATGAGAGCTGGAGGTGTATGTGATGTGAATTCACTCACCGTATGCTGCCATACGTCGTAATGATCAAACCCTGGTGGATTTAGGGGATCGTCAGGCCACTTGATGAGAGTGAGGAGGATACTGGTGTTCAGGGAAATGAGATGCTGTAGGAACACACTGTTACAGTAGAGAAGACCAAATGTGAGGCTTGATATGCAGATCATGTTCGCAGTGAGGGGGGAATAACCCAACTCATCTTTTTAATAAAACTTTGACAAGCCTGTAGTGTGGTATCAAACGCTGTATGTGTTGCATAAGCAGTTTCATTGTGTACAGTTTTTGCCAAGAATTCCTAGATACTTAAAATGATGTGATGAGAAAAAATGCTGGGAAAACAAGCAGAAAAAAAAATACTACTGCTACTGTACTTTTAAAAATGATCAAATAAAACCTAAGGAAGGCCGTTCAATCATATTAGAAAACAAAAAGAAAGCCATGTTTTCCTCACTTGTGGCTTTATTTCTTACGTTTTTAGATTACCGTCTTCAATATTTCACCCCAATAAAACTGAGGTGAGTGTAACTTCAGTGCTCTAAACAATGAGAAATACCTTAAAAGACGGCGGCAACATCTCCTTACCAAGAAATTACCCCAGATAATCTTAGTATTTAATAAACTTTCTACCAGAGAAACAGTAGTCAACAGTCACCAGTGTCTTCTGTGGAAATGAAGCAATGTCCACCTGTGACCCCTCATTACAGACTATGGACATGAGCTGAGAAAGCAGCTTAAGTGATTTTTTTTTCTACTGGAGCCTTGCAATTATCCTGGCAGATACTGAAGTCTTATAGACACATGTTGTGACTATAATCGCATATGTCACAATATAGTCCATATAATCATCTGGCACTCGTTCAGCTCTGCATCTTCCCTGCTTTTCTATTGCCTTTCAAGAATATTACTCCCTCCACATGTTTAGTTCCATGTACATTTTGAATATATTAAACATGTGTTCAGTAAATGTCAGGCAGTGGGGTGTGTGAGCTCAGGGCCAGTCTGTGACAAGCTTTGATCCAGAGCCACACTGCCAAACAGGAATGCATACTGCTGCAATAAATGAAAGTCCTGATTTAACTGCTTTTATTCATCACAAAGTAAATGTTCCATGTTGTATAGGTGCAGTAAAAATCTTAATAGAAGAAGAGAAAAAAGAAGAAGAAAAGAAAACTATATGAAATGAGTTGCTGAAATAACAGAAAAACAGGAATATGAAGGGAGCACTGACAGGGGAGAAAAGCATTCAAATTGGGACCCTACGACAGAGGTCTGTGGTATTTCCTAGGTTGGACCCCCATAAATCAGACTCCTCTGGATATGTGAATGTGAGGGATTTGTAGCCACAAAGTAATTTTGGATTTACGCACGTCTATGCTTGCTATGATTGAGCAAGTGGACGGGTATGTATGACAGTACAACCCAGTACTAATGAGATCCCCCCCCTCCCCTTCACCCAACAGCCCCCTAATTCTCCCAACCTTTCAACTGGCTTTATTAAAACTTGGACATGAGGCAGGGTTGAAAAATGAGCTGAACTCAATCTTGGCTTTAGATGGACGCAGCCCGGTAGCGTGCTCTGGAGGAGTGGAGGGAAATGACCTATGAAATACCACCTTGTCTTTAAATACAGTACTCCCCCTTGTTGCACACATGTAAAGTTAGGAGTGCAAGCTGCATACACACACACACACACGCCAAGCTTTGGAGCAATTACATGGACTGTATTTCACGTAGGAGATAGAAGTGGACAGGGTGCTGTTCCATGACAAATTTTAGTTTGAGACTAAGCCTGATTGTTCTGAGTCATCAGATTACAACTGAGTAAACCGGCAGAAATGCACAAAATAATGGAGATGTGGATATGATCCATTTTAAATGAGCTAAATCAACACAATCTCCCAGTGTCTGTAGCCAGCTCACACAGTGGGCCTACCACACGACAGCACTCAGAGAAGTACAGCTGCATCTTATCAAAGGGCTCCTGCTGCCTCTGACTGATTTAATGAGGAATTAGCAGTAAAAGATAAATAAACTAACTCTGATTTCACTATTCACTCCCATCCAGCGTGCTCCTGACCCAAGCAGATTTAAGTGATGGGAGATTTCTTCATCCTGGTCTCACCAGCTCATTCTTTGCTGTGTTCTCATTTCTTTTTTGTTTTTAAAGGGGTTATAACATTTTCTGTGTTTGACTGACCAACTTAGTAGTTCTAGCTCAAAGAACACCAGGGAATATGTGTTCCTTGTCATTACCGCGCTTTGCAGGGTCATTAGCAGACTGCAGCACCAGATGGAAAGATGCATAAAGACAGAAAGACACACACAAAGCGTGGGTGGGTCACCACTGACTTCTGTTACTGGTCTTGCTCCACAAATGATTAAAGCCAGTGGTGACAGAGAAAAACATGCATGCATGAGCAAAGGAAGAAACAAACACACAAATGAGCGCACACACATAAAAATGAAGATGAAATCTGCACAGTGGTGTTGCAACACAGAGCTGAAAAAAATAGCTTTTGATCAGCTTTCAGGCGAAAGCTGGTCCATGAAAAAAAAAAAAGCCTCACAACAGCAATAGTGGCATAACATGTTCTGTTCAGTAGCACAGAAAGATCACTGGTACTCTGCCACATATGTTACAACACAGAGTTCAACTTTAGATGACAAATTAACACATTAAATCAAAATCTGAAGCTAATCTGCTGGCCGCTTTTTCCCTTGCCTTCTCCCTGTCTTTCTCTCTCTCATTAGTCAGTCACATTAGCTTTCCTGCAGCCCTTAGAGCCAAAGAAAGAAAAGGAGAGCCTGCGGCAAAGTGACCTTCTGGGGATGGAGGCAGGCCAGGGGAATTCTCTGACACCACTGATCTCCACCAAGTTCAGTCTCAGCTCAGATAAAACTCTGATCTGATGCAGCCATCAGTGATTGACAGGGAGATGGAATGAATTTTAAGCACTGTTGCTGTGAGAGGAAGATCATTTGACCACAGACTGACAAGTCTGGTAATGGTTGCTGGCAAATTAACCCTTGAAGAAATGTCATGAGGAGAGATGTGAGGTGAAGAAAGATCTTAAATTTGATTAAAGAGAGAGGATGCAGAAGGGAGAGGGCTGATCAAAAACTCAGCTTCTACTTCCTTGAAAAATTAACCTGATATATGAACTCCTGAAGGTCTTGCCTACTAAATGATGAGATTTACTGACCTCAAGACTCACCTCTTTAAGAAGTAGTCAGGGCAGCATAATTAAAGTTGGCTGTTTGTGTTTTTCTTCATTCTCACCACTGCAGCTATATCAAATTATGTGGCTATAGCTCTCGGCGACACTTGAGAGACCTTCACTGCCCCAGTATCACCGCTAGACCTTGTCAATGTCAGCGCTTCTGCACAGAGCACGGCTCAGCATGTCATATAGCCTGCAGTTCACCAAGTCTGTGCAGTATCACACATTTGTACACTAAAAATAGAGAAAGATAGACAGACTCATAGATTAATTGATCGATTAATAGTCTAAAACCAAAAGACAAAGGATAAAGCTATATATTTTAGATTAAGTAGAAGTTGAAATTGTTCTATATTTATTAAAATAAGCTATGATTTAACTGGTATTACCACCCTACACATACTGTATATTACGGTAATAGCACTAAGAGGGTTACTTAGCTTAGCTTAGCTTAGTTTAAAGACTGGAAACAAGGGAGAACATTTCAGCTTAGCTTTGTTCAAAGGTTAAAAAAAATCTGCATAGCTAAAAATTAACAGTTGATATGTATTTCTATATAAAAGCATAACATCCCTTATCAACATCATTTCTTGAAGAGACTAAACAAAGGAGTAAACACATAAAACCTATTAATTAGTGAGATGTAAATTTGATTTTTTTTCAATATGTGTGACCCCATGTGGGGCCTTTAGTATAATTTTCTCTTAGACATGTACTCGTGCAGTTTTCTTTGCATTATTCTTATATTTGTAATGTTTTGTATATGTTGCACTGTGGTCCTGTAGGAACACCGTTTCATTTCATCATGCACTGTATCCACTGTACATAGCTGAAATGACAATAAAAAGCTACTTGACTTGACTTGAAAACTCAAATATTATTGTGTGATAAGTGTGTATAATAAAGGTAATCATCAATATAATGAAAAACCACATTTGGCCTGTTTATAATAATTAGCATCCAGGCAGTCTTTGGCTAAAAAGTGTCCTGAGGAGAGCTACCTCCTACCTACTGCAAGTTGTCGATGAAGCCTGTCTACAGGGTGAGAAGGACCTTTTATAATGCTTTGTGTTCTTGTTGACACAGCGACAGAAATAAATGCCATTGATGCAGGAGGTGAGTGCAATTTGTCATTGTGAGTTCATTGGCAGGAGTCATCTGCAAAAGCAAAAAGCAAACAAACAAACCAAAAACAAAAAACAGTGCCTCAGAGGACTTGAAGCAGCTCCTTGTCAAAAGCCAGTAGAGCTACAAAAAGAAGCATCAATACAGAGACTTCATCTTAAACATAAACTTGTGTTTAAACTAAAGCCCATAATCTACATTCTGAAAATGACTTTCCTCTGTCCGGATGATCCACAGCAGTGTAGAAGGCTGGAGTGACGATATCTGACACTGATACCAGATATTTGGTTTGACTTCAGCAACTATTCTCAACACCTTATAGCTATTATGGTGAGTAACGGTGGCCATTTAGACATAATACTACACTAGTTTTAGACTGGGACAGCATACTTTTCAATACAGTCGGGTGCAGTTACATGGCCAAGTGATTTCACTTGAGTTGGCAACAGTTTGAAAGTTGAAAAAAATCCAGGGGTAAAAAGGTTGAGGTAAAAAGAAGTGAGTTTCTAGCCTGCTGCCGGTTCCTTCTCTCCCTGTACCTTTCTGCAGGTAGCCCTGGCTCCAGAGCACTACATCAACCTGCCCAGTGTTTGTCTGCCCAAAGACTGATTAGCTCACTTTTACAGCCTCATTGAGTTTAAACTCATGCACTTGTAAGCTAATCAGACACAGCCATGATCACTAACTAGATCAGGTCACACTAGGAGGAATGCATTTTGTAGAAGAGGAAAGTGCACTAAATCAGTTGACCAGTTGGAAGCTGTGGTGGTGACACTGCAGTCATGGAACCATGGTGTAGTTCGTTTATAGTCTAACAATTGCTTTTGACTTCTGATGATTGTATTTGGGCTTCAAAAATCATAAAAGTGTTTTGACTTGATAAGACTATCTTTCTGAACAAAACAGTCCTATGGAGCAATCCTATGTAAAAAACCCACTGGCTCTATGTCAGAGGAACCAGGGTGATGCTAACTTTCAGGTTGGCCGAACAAAATTCATCATCCCTAAGGCACTCTATACCAGGGTTTCTGATTAGGGAAGGAACATTTTGTTGTTGGAAGACAAGAAAGGGACACAGAAGGCAATACAGTATGCTGCCATTTCTGCTAAGATGGCTGTGTGTATAAAAGAAATAAACAAACAAGTGTAACAAAAATGGTCTGAAAATATGATTATTACCGATTTGTACAAGTCAAGTAAAAACAAAATCAGGCTGTTAGTCAGCACCAACATCACCACTGAATATATGTAACTGCACCCCTTGGCACGCAGAGCCGCGCACACACACACACACACACACACACACACACACACACACACACCACTTCTTTTCTTGACTGAGGCATCCCTCGGCTTTTTTGTTGTTGTTGTTGTTGTTGTTGTTTGATTCAAACTCTTGTTTCTTAAAACACTCTGCCAAACTGTGTAAGATAAGCTAAAGATTCATGCACTATGATCTGAAGCCTACTGGTTGGGTCCAAGGCTCAGTGACAGAGCCAGAACAGAGTCAACCATAGATCTGTATAATAGTCCCTTTATTGCTAGGTGGTACACTCCAGCACAACTTGGCTAGCAGTTGGGGTCACTTCTGGAAAAATTATGCAGACAAAGGTCTAGTACGGGCCTCTTGGTTGGCAGAGATTCATCCTAAATATTCATACATAAATGTCAGCCCTAATGTGTGAACATATGTATCAGTGTGTGCGCATCATTCTACATGAGTATGTGAAGGGAGAGAACCGGATGGGTGGGGGGATGCAGGGGTGGACTTGATGTCTTCATTCTGTTGTCTCACTAGGGGAGAATAAAGCAGGTGCTTACATGGCTCAGCACCTCCCTGTGACTGTGCCAGCGCCAGGAGCACACATCCAGTGTTAATCACCATGTTCCCTGCCATTTCACTCACAAGCCTGTGTGTACACAGACACACACACAGATGTGCTCACACAATGAAAAATACAGACACACTTGGGGCACCCCAACTGCCTGAGGGAAGTAGGGGGCTAATCTGACAGTGATCTAGTGACTCCGGAGAAAAACCTCATGCAGAGGAATGTCACTAGCCTAGCGAGGGGGGCGCGTGTGTGCTTCTGCCCCAGACTGCAACTGGGGATAAATTGTGGACTTGAAACCAAAAGACTCAAGAGAGCTTTCCTCTCTGACAACAAAAATGGTGTACAAATTTAGTTTCACTGCAGTTAAAATGGTTTTGGACCCTTGTTAGCGTTAGCTTATGGTAAGGCTGGGAGTAGGCATGAATGGATTTTGAGGAACAAATTAACAGGAAAATAAATAAAATGCACACTAATTAACAAGATGACTCTCTAGGCATACTGAGGTTCTGTGAGACTGTACAAAGAAGTGCTTTGAGCTAAATGGTAACATGCTCACACTGACAACACTAGCATGGTTATGTTTAGCAGGCAATACGTACCAGGTTGAGTATCCTACTTTAGTTCTGCCTGTTAGTATTTGCTAATTAGCACTAAATAAAAAGTACATCAGAGGCTGATGGGAATGTCATGCAGTTTTACCTGTTCTTTGTCAAAAACCTAATTATTTGACATATTTAAATTTTGGCATGATAATACGGCTAGATGACAAGTCAGAGGATCACCAAAGTTTTTACAGTTTATCATTTGGGGTTCTTAGTTATGTGCAGCAAATTCCACAGCAGTCCACCGAAAACTGCACTAATATTTCACTCAATTCCAAAAATGTCATCCTGCTGGTGGCACTAGAGGAAAAGCTACAGTAGTAATTAATCAAATGAGTGGGGGGTGCATAGTGATCAAAGTAATTAGGGCATCATCTGGAGTGCTTGAATGTCTGTACTAAATTTCAATCCACCCAATAGTCTTCAAACTTAAATTTCACTGCAATCCATTAAATATTTGTTGAAATATTTCAGTCTGGACCAGTGTGGTTGATGGACCAACTGAACATCATTCCCAGTGAAACACACTGCTAAAAAATTATTCCAGATATCAGATTCCATTTTTTTCAGCTTCATGCAAGGTATCTGGGAAAATAAGCATTTAACTACACACATTTCACAGCTACTACAGGAAGCAGCCCTGTGTGATATGTCAGTATCTTCATGCTCATTACTTTGCTAGTGTGGGTGTGTTCCTTTACATATTGTGCTTACATGATTACAGGCTAACAACACTGCAATAACAGGAGGTGGAAAAATCAAACTAAATCAAAATAGATGAAGATTACATGGATGAACCTGATAGAGAAAAATAAGGAGGTTGGCAAAAGGTAGAAAAAGATGGCACAAAGCACGAAGCAGAGAGATGGAGAGAGTTGAATCAAGCAAACTGTTTGGACTCTCCTGGGAATTATGTGTTCATCCCACACATATCGAGAGATGAAGGAGAACAAATGTTCCTGGGCCCACAAGTCACATAACAAAGATCGGACTGTGCCACAGCTCCAACGGATTCCTCTGAGCTTCTATTGTTAGAGCACAATTCCCATAAGGCGTGATGAGAACAAGTATGGATAAGCAGCTCAACCTTTAGAAAATCTGTCTCCTTCTAACAGGTTGTAAATGCTGCTTTTGCCACAGGACTTTGTACATTATAAACTCTAGTAAGCAATGCCCCTTTTATCCCTTTTATTTAAAACCACTTGAATTATAAACTACTAAGCCATTAAAACAATGCAGTAACCTGCCCTGACAACCTGTAGCTGCTTGCCGATACATATCCATCATCATTTTCTAAAACTACCATCAGATACACACACACACACAGTGTGCACGGCAAAGTCCAGCACAGATCATTCCTGCAGGATGTGTCATAGGTGTGATGAACAGAGGAGCACACTGAGGACATCTGGTGGACAGGTGAGGAACAGCAGAGACAGAAAAATGCAGACAGCATAACCAGAAGCAGAGGCCTGTTAGTTGTGTCGATGAAAATCATACAACTCATTATATTGCTGACTAAATTTTATCTGTCAGAATAAATCATGATAAAAAAAATGATTACATTTGTTTTAGTCTGGCATATTAAGTTATTGTAAAACAAGCATTTCCTACACACCACCATGTATTCTTCAAAAAAACAATAACTGTACTTAAGACCTGGCAGAGGACATGGAAGCAAAAAAGGATTTCTCAAAAAATTGTTAACTTTCTTTTTTTTTTACTTTGAGAACAGACCGAATATTAATACTCACAGAGAAAAAGTGGGACACTGGGTGAATATTAGCTGAGAATTACAGGTTCAAACATTCTCCTAACCTTCAAAAACAGTTTTTCTTCGGGTAAAAAGCCTGTGAACTTGAGCACAGAGCAACAGAAGTGACACAACAATGAAATGCTTATCAAATCTGAATTGTAGTCTCCCCTGACAACCAAAAGCCGTGCCATTAAAATTCAGAAAAGTCTTTCCATGTGAGAGGTTATCAGGACTGCGTGCAAGTCAAAGATGTCAGAAAAGGAGAGCATAGCAGCTCCAGACTGAATATGCACAGTAAATGCCAGGAACATGCTACATTTTTTCCAAAAAGACTGACGAAAGAAAGCACCAGTGGAAGAGATGTTATCCCAGATGGGGTGTCAGGACTTCAGTCTCTACAATCTAGCTTAATTAACTTCTATCTTATCCTGACGCTTTTTATATTTTCAAGCATTTCTTTATCATACATTAAAATAATAAAAGGCAACATTTCTACTTATACTGATCTCACAGTTTTGAAAAAGTTTATAAAGTTTTTAAAAGTTCATTTTAATGCAATCTGAGTTTCCTTCAAACAGCCACTAGGGATCTGGAATTGCATGCATTGCTCCAAATGCTGCCTTTTGTGAGCCAAGCAGGTGCTTTAAGGTGTTAAAACAGAGTCATTTAGACACCCAAAGTACACGATACACAAAATTGTTATGAACAGTCAGAAGGGAAAGGGCATGGAGATGTGATGGGTTACAGAAACAGGGAAAATGAGGCGAGATTCCAGCTTCATGGTTCTGTGGTTTCACTCTCTCCTAGTTGTGCAGGTCTCACAACAAACATATTGATCGTGTTTACATTAATGGGTACGCGCAGAGCTGCAGAGAAAAGGCTGGACCTGCCTTTGCTGCAATCCTGGGATCATTCAGAGAGAGGAAGGCTAATCTCTGGCCAGACCTCCACCCCGCTGCCTGCTTCATTCTCATTCTGAGTGGACAGCAAGGGTACACCTACTAACATCCACCACCTCTGCCCTATCAACCCTTAAATCTGTATGCTGTGGGAAAACATTCCAACTGATCAAAGTATGTAGACATATACAGAAGCACGGCCTGTACAACACGCACTCTGACAAGCCATGATCCTGGCAGACAGACTTAAAAGCAAGGAGCAAATCATCCACTTGTGGAGGAGCATAGAGAACAATTGCATGAGAATCAATGTTCTTTGTCTGGGCCTAATAAGGGAAATATCAGAGAGCGGGAGAAGAAAGGCTTTTAAACCCTGCAAACCTTTGGTCTCTACTGAAGTCATACATGGTACCCAAGCAATGTACATTCACTGCTGCTGAATCTAGTGATGTTTGAGTTTCCTTCACAGACTGTCACTAGTGGCGCTGGGTCCCAGTGAGCTGCTTTATATGTGGAATGAAGGAGGTGTAAAACACCAAGTTCAACAAAACAATTTGTGTGTAAAATGATATATAACGAAGAACTGATTGTTGCCTTCTGAAGGATACAAAATGATCACTAAACAGGACTTCAGCAGTTTTATGGCCTTAAATTATGTGAATTACTGTGGCATTAAAATGAATTCATTGTGACAGTTATTTAAAAAATACTTCTTTACATTTTGTTAAAACTGATTTTTAAAATAATTTTTAAAGCAGTATTTATTCAGTCACTTTTTAGCTCCGTTTTGGTCTCCACCAACTCTTAAGAGAAATGTCTTGTTCTTTGTCTGTTAAATGATCCACTACGTCCCCCAGCTAGTTCCTAAGCTTTTCTCTGTTCTTTGGTGCTGTGAAGGTAACTGTTTGTTGCCAAAAACAATTAGCTTGTGAAACTAATGAGAGCTTTAAGAATAAATCTAAATATTAAAGCTGCAGATCAGAGACCCCAAACAATGAACTGAAAGACGAAAAAAATGTTAAAACAGGAGAGGAACTGTAAATTTGGGTGGTACCTGTCTGTGGGTATGAGCAACAACTTACAAATCAAATTGTAATTTGACACACTATTAATACAAAAATATGTATGTGTGGCTTTAAAAATTGATAAATAAATAAAACGAAATATTAACTAGCAAAGTGACATAGGATGCCCTCCATGATGGTTTTACCAATGATACAGTGCAGTGCATGTGTGTTTTATTAAGCAGAAATACAGACAGAATACATATTAATAGGCTTTTCAAACTGATGGTTGCAATGCACTGTCAGAAGAAAGACCAACAGGTTACACTTTAAGTGAAACATAAATTAAACTCAATAAGTTTCTGTTGAAAAGACGACTTTAGAAGAATGATTAGACAAAGGCTGTCAGAAGAAGAGCTGCTTACAACTCATTTTGACAGAGGAATTTGCTTCTTCTCATTCTTGTTCGTCTTAATCTTATTCTCCTCATTCTGCATTTAATCCTAACTCCATACTGGTACAGATTACACACACTTCTTGAGTGAAAATGTTACTGTCTCTTAAAATTTACAGCAAAAAAAAAACCTCTTATTGCTACCTTATTGTGCTTTTGCTAATGTGTTTATTAAGCTTAGTCATATTTTAATTTCAACATTTGTGTTTTCACTCGTTTCCTAATACTGTGTGCTGCTGCTTTTGTTACTTTAAGTCTTGTTTTGTGCTTTCATGATAATGATGGGCAAGGACAGTACATGATTTGCTGCAAGACCACAAACACACATACAAAGAAATATAATATGATATAAATAGATTCCACCTTAAATGCATTTCCCCTCTATATCCAGGGGTGACCCGTGACCTGTTGGATGTAGAGCTTCCAAAGACACAGGCCTCATTACCCAGACTCCACTCTGGCAGAGCAGGGTCTTATTTACCCCCGAGGAAGGACAGAAATAAACAAAGACGACTGCCAATTGAGTGATAGAAGCTGCTGCTGCAGTGAAAGGTTACCGTGGCCGTCATCCTGCTCAGTGCCCACTGGCTTTTGATCATAAAACACTCACAATGACACTCACCTATGACACTATCTCAATTATGAAAGAAATGTCACCTCAAGCCAAGGTCATTTCATATTTAACAGTTCAGCCTGAAATTATTACTGAGGTTTCAGCAAACGTTGGCAAATGTGTCCTGTGCTGCACAATTAGCGTTTTATAGATTAGACAAATATTTTAGAAGAGACTGTTGTCCAAAGAAAAACAACAGCATTAGTCATTTCACCAAATTCCCAAACACTGCATATACTGTAGTTCAAGTGAATTATGAGTCTTGTCCATCGTGAGCCAAGCAGTGGGATGTTATTATAAATGTACAAAGTCCACAGAAGGAGGAGGTCGGAGTGGACGGATAAGTCTGATGCTGTTTAATTCACAACCGACAGTCAACACTGGTTTTTTTTAAACCGTGGCAGCAATCATTCCCAAACCTTTGCCATGTGGTTATTATATTCTAACCATGATGACAAACACCCTGAACCCTTAAAGACGTCATTCTAAACCAAACCATGGTCTTGTCCTTAGCCCAACCAAAATGTTTTTGTACTTAAACCCGAACCAATCTCAACCATAGTGGTGTAAGATCGGAAAAAAGTTTTATTTTTGAAATTTTGATTTGTAATGGCAGTGACAAATGATAGTGTGTTGTTCTGCTGGGAAACTATGATTTTTGGCAACTACTTGATGGGTTTTCTCTCCTGATTTCAAGAGTTACATTTTAGCTTTGGTGACTGTTTACATTGACAAATAACTGATTAACTGCAGTGCATATGTCTTACACACAAAAAAATGTAGGTCGCTATTGAGTTGTACCTCTATCCTTCTCTTTTTAAAACATGACATCATGTGACCTCTAAAAGCTCTACAATGTCAGTGGCTCTGACTGATAGGCACTATATGTAGACAGATGAATGAACAGCATCCACAGGTGACAAAGAGGGGTCAGCAGGGCGGAAGAACCTCTGGGTAGGACGAGGGTTAGGTTGTGTGAGCAAATCAATGAGACGAAAAGCTGGTATTGATTCTGCAAGATTTATCCCCCCAATGTCAGCATCAGTCTGAAAAACAGACTGCGCCCTGTCTGCCCTGAGAGCACCAGGATAAATCTCTTTTTCTCCTCTACAGCTAATTTATTGAAGGATATAATGGTGTGAGTAGGCTGAACGACTTAGCAGATCATTCTGGTGAATAAACAAATCCTTTATGATGCTTCAAGAGCATAGACAGAAACGATGTGATACAGAAATTATAAAGTATTTCAAACCTAATGCATTCATTTTTATTTAGGAAAAAAAAACACAAATAACCATGAATGTATCAGTCATAACATCAAGAGATTAGGGCCACTCCACTAATTTTACAGACTGTAATACTCCTCAACTTGCATGTTTTCTGTGGCTCTGTGGAGTAAAGAGGAAAGTGAGATGACATCCACACGCACCTTGAATACATCCCCACAACTGTAGTCTCACACAACACGTACAGTATAAAATATCAACAGATCAACAACGGAAGTGGCGGTGAGTGCAGCTTTACATTGGGTGACGTTGTAGCTCAGTGAGGAAGAATGAGGAAGTGAATGACTAATTGATCAATCCACTGAGTAAGAGACTGGGTTTGTTACAGTAACCTTCAGTGGCGACGGACACTTTGCGGTGTTGAAGATCAGAGAGTAGAGAGAAAGAAAGAGAGAGAGAGAGAGTGAGTGTGTGTGAGAAAGGCACCTCCAGAGGTTCACATCGATCACTGCATCACATGGGGACGCTGAGGAGATTCAGTCATGCAGTGGCCAACAAGCGCAAAAGAGACCACTGCACATGATATAGCACGTGTATACTCACACACACAAAGTGCAATTCAAACATGGATTCACCATGCACATGCTGCATACACACATAAAAAAATTATATAAACAAAACTTCTGAATGCTCCGTCACTCTAACACACTAAAACACACACACACACCACAGCAGATTAGTGTCTCTGCTGCCGGCCCGGTGTGGGACAGGACACCAGCTGGGCCCTCCTCAGATGCAGTTAAATATCAGAGTCTGCAGCTTGTCATCCCTCCTTATGAAGTGACTGATATGTGATGTAGAAGGATGAACCCTCAGGTGTTATTTCTGCTCATTACAGCTCACCACATCATCCTTCACCACAACATTCACCTCCACCCATCAGACTTCACAACAGAGAGGTCAGCCTAAAAGCCTATTAATGTAATGGTAGGAGGAAAAAAGACAAACTAAGAAAGATAGGGAAATATAAATTAAAAATAAAACTTCTTGGGATGTTAAAACCTATTTTGGGGTGGGTTGACCAAGTGAAAGGGTTTGCTGTGTTTTCAGGGAATGAGGTGAAATGTGCCTGCATCTCAGGGTTACTTCAAGGTTATTTCTAGTTTCCCTGGTGGGCAAACACCTGAAGTAAGTGAAAGGAGCATCACTCCCAAGGTAGGACGACTAACTAGGAGTTGCTAGGAGACCGGGATTGGTGTGTGTTTGTCTGTATATATGTGTGAGTGTGTGTGTTGTCTGGCAAACCCATTTGGGTGTTCAAAGAGCGTCATGTTCATAGTAACGTGTCCTGTAGTCCAAGGTTTACTGGCCAAAAATGGACAAAGGGCATGAAGTGTAGGAAATGTAACAACAAAAAACTTTGAAAAAATACACAAAAGAAATGTAAATATTAACACAATGTTGCTTCATCAGATAAACTCTTAAAACTAAATATTCTAACTTAATGGCTCTATATGAGAAAAACTAATTAGAAAGAAATCGAACTTCCTCCCCAGATTTAGTCATATATAGATATTATTTGTAGTAATCATGTAAGGGTGAGCTAAGTGTTTATATAATCTTGGAGAGATCTGTTTCTCTTCTCTTAGCTGTTTGGAGATGTTTGTGCATGAGGATCCTTGGGAACCATTTACTGATAGTATGCTCAAGAAAAGATATCTTGTGTCCTCCTTGTTCAATCTTTGGGTAAACATCCAGAGACAATTCCTCCTTAAGTGGGCAGCGCATCGGTCAGTGTGTCCATTCTGGTCAGAACCAGTGAATACTACTGTAAACTGTATGTGTGTGTTTGTGTTTGTGATTACAGCCTGACCATCTGGTCAAAGCATTTCAACATGCATAGCTAAATTATTTGTGAACATGCAACTTTTGGGGACTTTGTTTGGGGACTTCCAGGAGTTCCAAACTGAAAGAGGGTGAGACAGACATGCAGCCTGTCCTGAACCTTGTCCAAACTCCACAGGCTGCCACAGCGCCACAATGAAGTTTTTTCTTTTTTTTTTAATCAAGGTCTGCCACTAGGCTACTTTGACAGTTCAGTGCTCTGCCAAAACACAAACATGGAGACAGTGAGAGTGAAAGAGAGGGAGAGTATAAAGAAAGACGGAGAGTGACAAAAAAACAACTCAGTGGAAAGTCTTGTCATCTGATTTTTGCCACTCACTGACACTCTGCGCTTAACACAACTTTTTGGATTCAGTGAACGCACACTGGGGAGCCAAATGATTCACAGAGCAGATTTCTATATAACTGTTACATAAATCATAGAAATTACATAATATTTACATGCAAGCAATAAGTAAGTTTTTCAAAAGTATGATGTTGAATTTTACACTGCCACTCTGAACACAGCATGGTCAAATAACTAACATCGTTGCAGGAAATGAATGCTGCAAAGCCTGGTTGTGCTACAGTAGATCTTGTAGTGTGTCCATTAGCCAGGACAGGCTGTTCTATTGTTATTGATGCTCTTATTTAAGTAGACATAATTGAATTCCAAAATACAATATCACTCATTCATCATGTTGAGGTTTGACATTTCTACCAGGTTACTAGTGCACATTCAAGTGAGTTTAGTAAAGTGTAGTTGAAAATGTGTGGTTCAATGTGATCACGATTTTTGTTCAGAGACGCAAAGAGGCTGCCCAAAACGTAATCAGTAGCCCCTGCCTACACGTGTAATCCTTATCCATTTGTGGAATAAATGCTTGGCGCTTAATCATACTACAGGGAGTCACGTTTCAGGCAGGGCTGACACTCTCTGACCATTGCTGAATCACTGATGAACCTCTGCTTTAAATCACTCACACCAAGCAAGTGAGAAGGAGGAGGAAACACAGGAGAGTCTGCTGCACAAGCTCTCAAATTCCAAAAGGTGGAATCTGCAAACCTTTGGAACTCTAATGCTAAAGGTGAAATATAGGTTGTTAGAGTTTTTCTCAACCTCTGACAAATGCCACGTGGTTTGATTTATCTTTGACTCTGAGGCTGCAACCACCTTTTTTTCCCTACTGTTCTAGTACAGTGTCAATTACAGGCTTGTGTTACTCTATATCAGGAGCCTTTTATAGCAGCGAATGCCATATTTTTGATGCTCTATTGATCCCCTAGGGGGGAATTTATCTTTCAGTCTAGCTCTGCTCACAGTGCTGTGGAAAAAGGGGGCCCTCCTCTGAAATGCCGCAGCAGAACAAAAAGGGTTAAAGCTCATCTCAAACATGTGAAAAGACAGGGAAGGCCTTGCAAGGACAAACTATTGATCCACTCCTGGGTGTACTACCAGGTTTCATACAGAGGTTCATCATTTCCTCTGAATCATACATCTCTTTCTTCCTCTTCTCCCCTTGCCTTTTGGTCTCTTTCTTCTTCTGCTGCCCTAAAATGTGACAAGAGGTGAATTATGTATAAACCCAAATGTTTATCATTCACGGCTGAAGTGTGAATTACAGTGTCCCGGCTCACTATGAACTGATTATACATCTCTGCTCTGCAGTACAATAATGTCAGTTACTTCAGTGGTTTCCAAAATTAGGTGCAGGGACCTTTGGGGTTCTTTGGGATGCTGTAGTAGATCCCGGGCAGAAATAATTACTCTTTCACTTCATATTAACTGGTCATATGTTGACGGACAGAAAATTAATGTTTTGGTAACTGATGAGTTTAGGTCATTTTCAAGCAAAAATGCCAAAAATGTGATGACTTTGCTTAAATTATAACATCTTTAGGTTTAATTTATTTCCTCTTATTATAGCTCTTAGCTGATAATTTAACAATTGTATTTTGTTAGCAAATAACATTATAGCATGTTCTTATGTAGACCTTCTATTGTTGCATCAAGATTTTTCATATGCCCTTGTCTGTAACTTTTGACACTGTCTTCTTGCCAGGGCATTGGGTACATTTATGAAACCCTGAGTTCAAGATGGGTAAAATGCACATTTTATAGGAAAAAACAAGGCTTTTGATATAGAAATACTCAAAAACGATCTTTTTTGCATCACACCTATTTAGCAGGTAACAAGAAATGAACTGCT
>NW_018128133.1:1265803-1270795 GCF_001952655.1 Monopterus albus
GAAATATTTCATTTAACATTCTTTAAAGGAACAAATGTGTATAAAAAAAATGTAGTAGAATATGACTTTTTGTTTCCTGACCTGCTGTTTGTGCTTATTAGAAGAGGTCTCCACCCCATGCATATTTTTGAAAATCTATGCCATTAACTACAACAGAAATTTGTAAAACCAGACAGAAAGTGGGGTCAGTCAATTTAGAGTTATGTGGAGTTCTCTGTATGAAAGGTTAAAGGCCCTGCTCCATTTAGCTGCAGGATGAAAGCATTACATACTATTGCACCTGCCCTGTGAAAATGGGAACAATAGCCTATGTTCAAGTTTAGATCCACAGATACTCCTGCATAAAAATCCTACATAATTAATATTCTACATAATGCAGGATGATGAAACTGCAGAAAAAGGTCATACTTCTACAAAATCATCTCTCATTTAATGTTATAAGGAATTTTAAGGCGATATGGAGATAAATATTATAGGATAAAGTCACTATACAGCACTGCAGGCACACTACAAGACCTGGTACAGTGCTAGAAGAAAATTAGATTTTGAAGCTGGCATCTGTGAGCTCAGCCTCCAAATGTGTACGGTACGTTATTATTTACACATCAGGGCAGGTTAAGGGCGGGAGTACAGTAACACGGTGTCCCCGTTTTCCCGCTGGTCCTTTAAGCCGAGCAGGATGCAGACCGGACCTGGTGGAGAACAGTTTGGGGCAGGAGCAGAGATGGGAAGTTGCACCGCCCCGTTTCAGGCAGCAGGGTTGGACCAGATAGAAGCTCGGATAGTGATTGAAAGTGATGGTAAAAGGATTTAGCCTAGGCATTAACTGAGAGAGGGAGTGAACGAGAGAGAGAGACAGACAGACAACGAGAGACAGAGGGAGAGAGAGATAGAGAGAGGAGGGAAGAGGAGAAAGAGGGAGGGTGATATTTTCCATAAAGCCTTTTTTCTCTTTCTTTCTGCCCTTGAGCATCCCGGGTAAGCCCAAGCTTGCAAAGTGGGAAGAGGAGGAGGAGATGGGTACAGAAGGACGCACACAAGCCTTTTGTCAAAGTCAATATTTTATACTTTTGATACTCCTTGACGCTGGATTTCAGTCCTCTTCTCTCAGCCGTTTCGAGATCTAGGACACCGGTCTACAGTGCGCAGTCAGCCACGGTGTGATAGAAAGTACCCGGCGCAGGCAACAACAAACAGCGAGCTGGGCGGGCAGATAACGGGAGTACAGTGAGGACCGCGGCGGGGGACGAGTACAGTGGGTGATCGGGAGCATCTGTTTGGCCAAAGAGGGGGACGCTGATGTACTCCAGTGCCACGCAAAGTGCTGACCTGTCTCTTGGATGCATGTTAAAAGTAAGTGGCTTATCTGGCATGATAAAACACCTAACAAAACGATGCATTCTGTTAAAGCTCTTTGAAGTCTGCACAGAGAAGCTGCTTTGAGTTATACGCGACATCCGGAGCCCCCCCGGATAGCCACAGTGGTGAAGGCACTTTCAGCTTCATTTACAATATTTTAGACAAACGCACCGATGCCTTAATTTGCGAATATACAGCATAAATTTATATGAGCAATGCTGCTCGGTGGGATGCACTACTGTAGAAGCTGACACACCCCTGCAAGACTGTCAGTGCCAGGAAATAGCTTTGCTTTGGCGACTTCACTTCACAAGTGAACTAAGTCCACAGGGTTGTGTGGGATATGTTGCGCAAGGACTATGGCTGCTGCCAGTGTGGGATGACATCCGATTATGATCAGTGAGTCCACACTGCAAAAAATGTCACCCATATTTATTCATGCATTCAGTTTAAAACCGAATTATAATTCAATTAAGCGCATAAGTCTGACAAGAATTACTTTCACTGCAGAGCGTTTTACTAAATTATGGACATTTTGCTGAAGTAAAACAGAATAATAAACGAGTCGATTATTCATTAACTCCAAAGAAAATGACACTTCCTTCAATAAGTCTTGAAACAAGTTAATTAGAGTTACATTTTCTACCATTGATATATCGGATATCGGATATTAAATGTTTCTTTCAGATCTAAGAGCAATTACAACTCTTGCACGCACAGGTGGCGCCCGGCGGGAGCACGTGTTTTTACGCACAAGGTTATCCTCAGAGTGCGATGCTTTTTACTGTGTTCTACAGTGAATAATAAATAATAATAAATAAACAGCAAATAACTCTTTGTAACCTATTAAACGTCACCACACAGGGTTGAAGTGGATTTTAACTTCCTATAACCAATGGGGCTGTGCCATGCATTCAGGTAAAAGGTTTTTCAGAGTCTGCAGGCAAATGTGGGTTTGTTTTCCACTTTAAAAAGATAAATCACCACAATTTACTACATTATAGTTAAAGAGTTAATTATGTTTAACAGAAAAGCGCAACCGACCACAGCATGTGTATTACAAAAACTGACACTTTTATTTATGCAAAAGAAAAAAACCTGGTATGCACGAAACATTACATCTCAAGTTGAGTTTTGAAATATACGACAGGTTCTTATTTTTGCATTTACACATTGATGACGGAACATTACTCATCATACTAACCCCCTACTTCTGTCACATTTGTCCTTGTTTTGTTCAAGAACAATCAGAGAAGCTCTGCCAGTCTAAAACGTCCAATGGATGTCTCTGAAGACCCAGCAACTACACCTACATCCTCACCGACCAGCGCCACTGTTTCCCGACAGGACACCTCTCTCTGAGACATGGATCCGCGTTAACATCTCTTCATCTCCATGAAACACTATGGTTACAGTGTATGCCGAGATTAGTCTCTGTAACATTATCCACATCTCCATCCACAGCCCATCTTCCTCAGGAAGTCAGCCGCCAAAACAACAAAGTGTTCCTCTCTGGGCTCTGTGGGACCCGTCAATATCTGTGAAGAGAGACTGAGTGAAAGTTGCCGATACAGTGTTCTGTTTAGGGAATTTATAAACCTTTAGGTTTGGCTGTCAGTTAACGAGCACATTAGTGGACGGTACAGCAATATGATGGTAGGGATGTCAGTTATTACTTTATGATCACCGCTCCATGCGCTTCACCTGTATTCTGAGCTCCGTGGCCCCCTCACCCTGCGCTGGACCCCACCCCAAACACCACCCCAGCCTGCCATGCTCCTCCAGGTCGTGTTGCTGCTGCTGCACTGCTTGGCCTCCACTCTGGGCCAGTACGAACTGTGCAAGTCCTTGGTGAGCACGGATGAGGGCTCTGTGTGGGAGCATTATGCGTGCCAGCCGAAATCCGCGTCCATGAAAGACTACATGAGGATCAAGGTGGATCCGCCCGGAATTACTTGCGGGAATCCACCCGAGAGGTTCTGCACTCTGGTGAGTTCATGTCGGGTCTTGTATTGCATCTTTCACACTTTTATTATTACGTTGAAATGAACTGTAAATACGTGTAACGAACGTGCTGTGTGCACAATGTAAACACGTGCTACATACACACTTGCAGAAAACCTTTATAAAAATAATAAAGTGGAAAAGGTTCATAAATAATATTTTGGAGATAATCAAGATAACAGAGCTATAGCTAATTACTATAGAGGGCTGGTGAAAAGTAATGAGATGCAAATAAATAATCTAATTAAGGTCAGGGCAGGATTTACACCATAAAAGCTATAAGGATCTGAAAGGGATGACATAAGTGCAATGAACTGGCATGGCTCCACCTCCCTCAGAGAGGTCTGGAGATGTTATTTACATTAGACTTAGCAGCCTGGGATCTGGTTTCTACTGGGCTTCTAGGAGACCTCACATTTCCTCTGGTAAAGTGCATGTAGCAGGACCTTTTTAGTTCCAAGGACACTGAAGGGTGAGCCTGAAGAAACCTCGTTAAAATGTCTGCAACAGCAATATTTAACACGATTTTAGCCTGCAGCTAGTTCCCATCCTGGCTAATGTAGGTGTAATAATTGGAAATAAGGCTTATAAAATCACTGCAATCCTAAGAAGACTGCAATTAAGCTTCCCGCTGCCTCTACATGTTATATTTCAATCATAAGACTTGACTCACTGAGAGACAGCAAGTTCATACTCTTGATGATCACCATGTCCACTCACTGACTTGGCCAGAACCGAAGGTGCTAGACCCGTCTCAACAGCCATGAGTCAAAGTCTCACAAAAAGTGTTTAGAGAGTGTTTAGGCTTGTCTGTATCACACTGTACAGTCATGTCGTGCTGTTAATGAGGTGTTTGTATTCTGTGTCTGACTAGAGGTTTGTTTTCTTGAGACAGATTTAACAAACCACCCTCTCTCCCTGTCTCCCTTCCTTCCTCTCACTGAGACTAATAACAGTACTAGGAGTCATTTGACAGGAGCAGGAGACTGTTGTGCTCCTCGGATACCTAATGGTTAATGATTTGTTTAATGCAGAAGTAGTGGAAACCACTGTAGTCTTGAGATTTCTCCGCTGACTTCTTTTGAGAGGGGAGATGGACAGAAGCAGGGGAGAGAGCTGGGGTGAAGTGAAGAGAGATGCTCACTGCCATAACGTATTGACGTCTGCCCCCTAATGGTTCTGGCCTGGAAACTTCTATGTTTGTGAGTGAACAATGATGAAATATTGATGGGTTCCTTAATGGGCTTCTTTACAAGGGTTGGCCAGCGTTGCTCCCTCCCAAGGATCCAGAGTGCGCTGCCCAGCTTATGAGAGAGAGCCAAAGAGAGGGCTGGAGGGCAGGACAGGAAGGATTCTGGTCTTAGTCAGTATTTTTACATGGGATGGAGTCTGGTTCTGGTTCCTCTCAGGTCGTCTGTGATGGTGGGGATTGAACGTGGCCCCCTAGTGAACTAGCTGGCAAAAGAGAGAGCGGAGAAGCTGCCAGATGAATATTCACTTAGGAAGTAAGGGATGTCAGACTCAAATTCCTACATAATGAGAAAGCGGAGTACAGTTATTCTCTAACTAGGTATTTGATAGATTTTGGCTCTCATTTGTGACCCCTTTTCGGCATGTAACAAAAAATAA
>NW_018128133.1:1270880-1292353 GCF_001952655.1 Monopterus albus
AATGAAGGCTATTACATCTTCTTACCCTCTTTCTTTTGGACACACCAACTGGATATTGACTGAGGGTTATTCATATACAGGCCAGCAGTATTTTTCCCTCTTCCTCTTGCCCCTGGGTTTGGCAGCTTTACAGAAAAGTCAGTTTCTTATCTAATTGGTGTACATTTACTTCCACTCATCAAAATCCCCAAAGCAAAAGGGAAGTTGAGGGCGGTGGGGGGGGGGGGATACTGCATTACCCAATACGCAGAGCTGCTCATCCGTAATAAGACTTGAGACATACTGCGGAAGATGCTAAATAATTTCCCCCCCATCTCTCACCCTATGAGCGCCACAGTGTTTCTAAAAACTATTGGAGAATACACTTTTTGAGGTTTTGATGTAGAGACATACTGTAGCTTCCCCTGCTTGCATTGGCTTACAGTAGTTTCTGGTGCCTGCATTTCCACAGGGATGCATTTTTTCTACTCTGTTTATCTCTCTTGTTCGCTGCAAATGCAGCATCCTTTCTCCTCCGCCAAACAGGCCAGCATGTTGGCTCCTTTGAACATGACAGGCGTCCAGCACCTTGACAAAGATGCTACTGTCACTAGTGCTGTGTTAGGAGCATCAGTGGTTTCTTTGTAGTCTCTCCATATGATAGCTACTATAGTGTTGCAGCGGAGAATGATGGAGTAAGGAGGTTTGAGGGGGGTGAGACAGGGTGTTGCAGAGTGGGATAGCTAATGATGAGGGTGAGGTGAAAGAAGATCCAAGCTTAGCTAAGCAAAAAAGATGAAATCAGACCACAGTTCTACAGTAGTACACCCTGTGTTGATATAAAAATGCTGCATTCAGAAAGGTCCTGCTGTGCTGTTGTTTGTTATTTCATTATTTCAGTACCTTCAATCAACTGTCTCCCTTGGGGCTGAGAACAGAGCAGCCAAATGCAAATAGGACGCATGTACAGGAATGTATAGTGTGTGGTGACGTTAACGGAGACCAGTGGGGGTTTGTGAAATGTGGATGAGTTGGCCAACAATGCACAGTAGTATGTCAAAGAAAGGCCATAAAAAAAGAACGAAAGAAACACACCTTCCTTTTCCACAACACATTTACCCGTTTTAGAAGGCAGAAATCAGCCAGCTCTAAAAATAGACATGAGAGGAGAGAGAAGCTGCGCAGCAGCGGAAGGGGAGCATGCAGGAAGGGGAGGAAGATGGCAGCTGGCAGCGTGAATCAGTGCCTCCCAGACTGGGCCTACGGCCATACTTCATTCTCCCTGGCTAGTGTAGTCCAGCCAGGTCCGGTCGGCCTGCCCTGCCCAGCAGTAGGCCATCAAGGCCATGCAAAAGGGCCACCCAGTCCCGGCAGTGGGCCATCCCTGAGGTGAAATATAACCCAGGTGGCCAGTGTTCTAATAATACACCCTTGGAGGTGAATGTGGGCACAGCATGAGCAGGTTTGACAGTGCTGGGCATAATTAATGAAGGGACGAGAGAGAGAGAAACAGACAGCTACAGTAAAGAGAGCAACAGAGTGAGTTACTGTACAAACAAAGAAAGCGGGGGAAGGAGTAGTGATGTAATGGCATGGCTTGCTTCCCCATTAGGACACAGTTGAAAGTGATCAGATAGTGTTTATATGTGTTGGCAGAACAGGAGGATCCTTATAAGTGAGATTTATCCCTGACTGAGGTGATACTAAGAGGGATTGGCTGCAGGGGCTCAGGCAGCTCGAGGTGAACTTAGCAAACTGCCAGTCGGGACGTCAGATCTGATGGCTGCTTAGAAAGTACACTGTGTTTTGGGTTTACAAATGTGCAAGAGAAGGACTGGCCACAATATTTTTTCAACCTTGGTGTTACTTGTCCCTTATGACCCTTGTTCACAATATTATTTTATTCACCACCCTCTGTTGAGGACATTTGTATTTAACAAATGTCCTCAACAGAAGGTAACAAGTGTGGGTCTTTCCAAAATACTTTTCTGAAACAATTTCCAAGGGAATACTTTGTGTTTACTTTTGATCGACATGAAAGACAAATGTTTGAGATGATTTTTGTTAAGTCCTTTGAAAACCCACAGGAGACTCGTGCTGCTTCCCCAAAATGATGCCCGTCACAAAGTGTATGTTCCCCCAAAATCTCTATAATGGAAGTGGAGAGTAAAATGTATCATAATTGAAGGAAAAACATACAAAATGTCAAACCTTTACTTTAATATCTCTCACCTAGCTCCTCATTTAAAGGGAAAGTACGCTAATTTTACACATCAAAGTCGGTTTACATGTCTTTTAGGGAAAACTACTTCATGTGAAAAAGGCGGGATGAAGCTTTATGTGGCTTCTGTTAAATTGCCTTGAGTTGGTGTTGGTTGTGCTAGAAGACTACAAGCCTGAAAATGAAAACTCTGGGGGCTTAGAGTAGCCCACGCCTCGCCTCTGCTGGAGACTACAGCTGAGGTTCACTGTGTGTAATGTAAAGAAGGTAACAAGTTTCGATAAGAAAAAACTCATAGGATAAAAACAATACCTCTCACTCTGCTACAATGATTTTGATCCTTTTAGAAACTAAATTGTGAGTCATTGTTAAGAGAGTGCACTGTTTAAGAGACAGATCTCTAATGCAGGGTCCTCATCTCAGTTGTCTCAAAGCTTAAAACCCTTTTCCAGCTCATCTACCTCCCTTTATCTACATCTACTCTTTTGTGGTTGGGTTAGATTTAATAACATACGTCAATAAAAGATAATAGACTTTACCTGAATCTACCTCATCAGTGCACTTTTAGAAAACAGTCATTCTCCCTGATACTTTGTTCTCCTGGTGTAGTGCATCTGCTCGAAGCATTAGCTGAATTCTGAGCTCCGGGTATAACTTGTCCTGGTCTGACTGTGATGATCTGATCAGGACAAGCCACTGCTGCTGCTTTGAAGCAGCATGGTGTCCCTGCTCTGTCCTTCTTCTCTCCTCCTCTAACACAACCACACACATCTACAATAAACATTTACTTTTGTTTGCACACACACACACGCACGTAAATAACATCCACCCACACACATTTACTTTTGTTTGCACACACACACGCACATAAATAACATCCACCCACAAAAACACACACCTAAGACACATTTACACTTGCTAAATGCTGTTTTGTACCAAAGACGTTTTACAGCAAGTGAATAATCACAGCTTCAAGTAATTAAAAGTAAAAGACAGGTATATGATTTGCAGTTCTTAAAACAGATGCCGCCTATGGATTCATGTATGTACACATTTTTCAGGCCACACCCAAACACATCATCTTCACTCAGGGTAACAAAAACATCCAGTATGATGGAAAAACATAAAAAAAAAGATTAACGTCATAAGTGAAAAAGCAATATCCCTTTCTCTTCCCCTCTGTGGCCTTTTTAATGGGAGGGTCATTTCATTTGATGTTTCTCCGAAACAAAATAAATTGTGTTCTCTGAGTGTGTGTCCCTACCTTTATTCCCCTTGCTAGCAATATAACTTAGAAACTTCTATAAGTGAAGGAAGAAATAAAGAGGAAAGGGAGGGAAGAATGGGGACTGGAAATGCTTTGGCCTGACAGACATGGTCATAAAAAGCAAAGGAGGAGAGAGGGAAGGACATGCAGAGCACACTTTTTCTAATGTTTTATTTCTGTGTAAATGCATAATGGCAGCGTGGTATTTCTAGAGGCAAACAGTGATATTGTTCTTACTGCCCCTGTGTTCCATAACATTGTAATAACTCGCTTTTAAACACATGTTTGTGTGAGAATATTTTTAGGGGGTCAGAGAGCTCACTCATTTTGTAGTTAGTTTCACGGTCACAAACGCTGCAGAGATAACTCTAAGATGAATCAGTCCACTTAGCGATAGTATAAAGCAAACCTGAGCACTTGAGGAGTTATTATGGAGTGTTTAAAATCACATTGTTATCCCACAAATTAAAACAAGGAAGTCACTCATCACAGGGGCATTATGGCGGCTGTTGTCGTGGAGACAGGATCCCAGCGAGAGTAATTGCTGGAGGGGCTTAGCAGTGCGGGCCACCTGCTGCAGCAGTTGGCTGGGATCTGTGTGTGTATGTCTGTATATGTGTGTGTTTGTGTGAGAGGGAGAGAGAGAGTATTTACGAGTGTGTGTCCTGGCATAGATATCCTGGGCCGGAGCAGAGCGGTGGCAGGAGACAGAGTGGGATAAGGAGGACAGGGCACACAAAGGGTCCTAAACATAACCTCGTGCATAAGTCTCTCATAGGGAATAAAAAATCTTCCAGCCTACATATCACCTCTACTGTCGCTAATCCTAAAGGGCTTGGGGAGGTCAGAACAACTTGCAGCTTTGGACCCAGTAAAGTGACAACAGGTTAAGAGATAAAAAATGTTGCATTGATCCTCACACTTCAGGAGCTATCTTGCAGTTTGTGCTGTATCTGGGACACAGCGACAGCACCATCATTAACAATAGGATTTGTAAGTCGAGGGTCATCCCCAGAACAGCAGCCTACAAATCCAGTCACATGTGTGTAAACATGTGTCTGGACTAAGGTCAAGGGATGCACTAATGGAAGGCACAGACATAGTAGGGCCACTACTGTACAGAACAGCTTCTGACTAAAGAAGCCACTCACTTTTATTATAACCCCCTTCATCTAATTCTACTTATCTTTTCCAGTTGCAGTTGTTTATGAGCATTGTAGATTATTGTCCTAAGTGTGTTTGTGTAGACAGTGATCTCTAACTGAGTCAGTGCATGGGGGATAATTGGGTTATCAGACAGAGAACAATGCAATGCAGTGTCATTCCCAGTGAGGATAGAGGTACATTATCTGCAGTTTTTGGTAGTTTCACTGCTGTGTCTTCACATGATCCTGTATAGCGTCTTCTGTTCCATACAGCTTTCCTCAGCACCGGCTCAACATTTGCTTATCTTTGGAGTTTTCCATTCTGCGTTGTCACCATAAATCAGATGATTTATAATCTCCACCTCACAGGATTGTAACTTTTGCTTTTGTTATTAGCACACCCGAGTGGGTTTGAGTGACTGCTCACTTTCACTTGGTACAGTCCAATGACTTTATTCACAAGGTTGGCAGATGTTGCTCTTTGGCATCAGACATGAAATAGTGAACATCTGCAAAGAAGCGGTGACACATGATCTGTGCTTGCACAGTACATCGATATGATGCAGTACTGCTCTCGCATTGAAGCTTATATCATAAAGACTTTGTGTAGCAGTTTGGTGACACCACACCCAAAATTTTATGAGTACTGAACAACCACCTGCTGTAGTGGCCGAATGGTTGGTCTGCTTCATCTCATGTGGACCCCAGTAGATTGTCAAAACATCCATGCATCCTGCAGTGTAACTCACTTCTCTAACTCACCATCTGTACGCTCAGTATGTCACAAACGTAACGCAAATATGGATAAAAACATAACTTGCATCACACGACTGTGTTGAGCTCATTAGCAGGTGCGTGTTGGTTAGCAGCGTGTTAAAGCGTCGCCTCCTGCTGACTACGGTTGCCATTTTCCATCAAGGACAAAGTACAAACTAGTTACAGCCAACTTTAAGGTCTACAGGGGGTGTGCGTTTGATACTCGAAAGATGAGCGTTAGTCATTATGATAAATTTATTCTGCTGTGTTGAATTTAAATCAGTTGCCGCAATAGCCTCTATTAATGTTCCATCCATTTGTGAAATGAATCTCCTCAGTGTTACTTTAGTTTCTTAGTCGTAGCAATAATGTGTTTAATGGCTAAACAGGCAGTAAATTTGGCAAGTTAATTTCATCAGCATTAATCTGCATAAAATCTTTTAGACTCTAAAAAAAAATTTAAATAAGTTAAGTGTTAGATATGTTTTAGTAATTTTGTCATGGAGAAGTGAATTGAATGAAATGTATTATCATCAGGGCTTATACAGTATTTATCAAACTGATAAAGGAAAAATTTGGAAGTTAAAAATTAAAGTGACAATGAACCTTTTTACACTTGCAAACTTAAGAATAAAATCTAGTTATTATACTTCTTACAACTTAAAAATTCTTATGTTCAAGAGCGCTCCAGAGGCCATACACAACTCCTGAGACTTTCTGGACTGATTATTCAAGACGTAGTAAGTCACGATGAATCGCATGTTAACTAAAGAAATATGCTGTATGTATTTCAACTGGGTAGTTTTATCCAAGATTTAAGTTTTGATTGGAGTATTTAAAAGCAGGTTACACCACTTCTTCTTCTGTTTGTTTTTCATTTATCATGGATGCAAACAACAAGAATAAAACTGCCTTTCATTCTGTTCACAGTCACTTTTCATGTATCTTTATTGCCCAAACTCATCTGATACTAAATTCATCTTAGCAACGAGATCTCCAATGTGTCTCATCTACCAGCAGCAAAATTTACTCCCCCATCCTGTTTTTTTTTCTATTTGAGCCAGTGTTTTATTATTTAATGTTTATTTATTACATTTATATATTATAAAAAATATATTGGTAGTTTCACACATGAATTGCAACTGGAGATATTAAGGTTTCACATAAGTAAAAAAGAACTATCACATAGGATTTAGCAGACAAGCATATCATTCAAACAATATGGCAGATCTAGAGTAAATCCTTGTCTCTCATTGGCTATCGCTGCTGTGAACAAACAATACATGTGATCACCTGAGAGCTGATCGATAAGGTTACACCTACACTCAACTGATTAGCTTGATAAATGTGTCTTATTCTCGCCTTGTCATTTGTCCTTTGTTTTATAATATTTAAATATCTAAAAATACTCCAAAATCATTATTCAAGTAAAAAATGAGCAGGTCACATTCTCAAACACTACAATTATAAGTAGTAAAACACAACAACACAAATAATAAGAGAACAAAACAAAGAAGAAAGAGGAGGAGGAAGGAGAGGAGGTGGAAGAAAAAAGAAAGATATTTATACTATGTGCTCAATCAAAAGCTTGTTAAAGACAATGCAGTAACATTCAAAAAGATTACTGGATCCCAATGAATAAAAGAAGAAGGACAACAGCTGTAAAATCTAATCAGTTACTACAATGTAGAAAAAAGGAGGTTGGAAACTTCACAAGCAGCTTCTCCTTAACCAAATATAATTTATGTACTGCATTCAGGGTACACTGTTCTCTAATATTTAACTGATCAGTTAATAACAATGAGCACAGATGAAAATAACAGCTCCAGCATGGAGCCGGATTTTGAATAATGCTACAAACGTCTACAGTAAAATACCTGGAAGGAAAAGGCTGTAAACTCAGGAAGAGCCAGCTAAGGGGATTAGAAGCCAGTGGGTGTGAATGATAAAGTTAATACTTGGAAAAGTAATACATTTTGACTGTTAATGTATTTGTTACATGTAATATTTATACATTATGATGATACATTTGACAAGGAATGACTGCGTCTAAATAATAGAGGAACTAATAACCCCTTATCAGTCTAATTAGGACATCCCCAGGGGCATGATGAGCTTTCTGCATCTGATACAATCTAAACAGTGTCAAAGCTGATTTTTGCAAATCAACCACCAGGACAAACGACTGTGACTATAATATTAAACTTCTGCAGCGATGGGATGTCAGACAACTAGCTTACAACAATAAGCTACATCAATTTTAGTAATATGTCTGAAAAGGTGCCAGCAACTGTGGAACTGGGTATCTGGGGAGCTGAGCATTTAGAAAGTGATCTGAAAGTTCATTGGTGAGGGAAACTATTGTCACACATCAAGAATCAAAAATGTTGGCATTGAACATATAAGTCAAATGTAATTCATTTCTTATCCACCCAAAGTTAGATGTTGGTTATGTTTAGTACAGCACTCTGTTACAAGGAAAGGTCTTACATTTAAAATGCTACAGTAAGTAAACGTACAAAAGTACTCATGATGCAGAATGGCACATTTAACATTAATGTATATTACTGGGTTATAATTACTGATGCATCATTGTGTACATCACATTTATGTTGCACTTGGTAAAGGTTGTAAAGCTAGTTTTTACCATCTTATATATCTATAATTTGAATTACTGCTTTGTAGCTTGTGGATTTTCAGCACATTTAACATTAATGTATATTACTGGGTTATAATTACTGATGCATCATTGTGTACATCACATTTATGTTGCACTTGGTAAAGGTTGTAAAGCTAGTTTTTACCATCTTATATATCTATAATTTGAATTACTGCTTTGTAGCTTGTGGATTTTCCACCAGAGATCAATGAACTCTTATGATTATACTGTCATTTTTGTATTCATCTGTTTCTGAAAAGTAACTAGTAACTAAAGTAATCAAATAATTGTAGTGGAGTAGAAATATTTGCCTCTTTAATGATGTGTGTGTGTTTAGGACAGAAAACCATGATTTCACTAACAGTGATCAAATTGGATTTGTTGCCTAAACCAAAGTACAGACAGAAGTGTGCATGCAAAACCTGGTCTCTGGGGTCCAGGTCTGGTGCTCTGTATTCCCACCGTCCACTCTGAACACTTTGCTTCATTCAATCAAAAAAAAATCTCTGACTCTGAACATAACCCAGTCATCAATTATGTTTGATACCACAATGTAACCGGGAAACACTTTAGTACTATATAGATGGAATTTCCTGGAGTTAGAGGTATGTCACCTGACGTTTGGTTTTGTATCGAAGTGTTGGAATCTGAATGAGCAGAGGATGAATTTGTCTTCTTGGAAGAAAAGCACGGTGAGACTCTTGAAATCTAACAGAGAGTGAAAGCCATTTATTAGTGCAGGTGGAAAGTGGCCTGTAGTTTTCTGTGAGCAGTGTGAATAATCCTGTTGTGCAGAGAAGCTGTGGCTGGAAAGTCTTGGCTTCACTAGAAGAGGAAGATCAATTCTTCGAAGTTAAAAGTGCGGCGGCACTCTGCTGTCTATGCAAAGACAGTGATCATGCACTGTCCTCTTGACCTTCACACTTCCTGTTGTGCTGTTTGGCAAGTTTACTTTTAAAGTGTCTGTCTCTGAGTGCCTTGGTGAGGCACTCCTCATTTAGATCCTCTGAGGAAGCAATATAGATATTTAGTGAGTGTTATCAGGAAAAACGTCTTTAGATCAATGATCACAAAAAGAGGAACAACCAAAGTTTAGCAAAGAGACTGACAATACAAATTGTGATCCCATAACTACTGCATGGCTCAGAAATCCTTTTTTAAAACAGCTGAACTAAACAGTTTTTGCTGTAAGACATTTAGTTTTTTCCTCAGTTGAGACCTTTTAGTTACATTATGTTTTGACAAAGCCTGTGAGAGGCTGGATCACCAAACTGACACAGCAGGCAAAGGCCCTAGCAAACACAGAGCCCAAGTTCACTGTGTAGTAATCAGTTTGTGGTAATTTTATTGATAGCAACGTTGGTTGGGAACATGCACCATTCAAGCTCTAATAAAGAAATATGGGTTTTTCGCCTAATCTTTTTAAGTTAAAGATCATTATCTACAGGCTGCTACCATTAACTCCTTCTCCAACTGACTGATATCTTACTGCTGTCTTCATTTCTTTTTTAGGAGAATCCATACCTGTGCAGTGATGAGTGTGATGCCTCTAACCCAGACTTGGCCCACCCCCCTCAGCTGATGCAGGACCGTGAACGCAATGGCCTAATCACCTATTGGCAGACAGTCACATGGAGACGCCACCCAGAGCCCTTATTGGCCAACATCACAATGTCCTGGAACAAGAGTCTGGAGCTCACCGATGACATCCAGATCACCTTCGAGTACGGCCGTCCTACAATCATGATACTGGATAAGTCCATGGACCACGGCCACTCCTGGCAGCCCTACCAGTTCTATGCTGATGATTGCCTGGACGCCTTCAACATGCAGCCCAAACGTGTGCGTGACCTTTCGCCCGCCAACATTACACGAGTCATCTGCACCGAGCATTATTCGCGCTGGGTCGGCTCCAAGAACGACAAGAATGTGAAGTTCGAAGTGCGGGCACGCTTTGCTGTGTTTGCTGGGTCTCGGCTACAGAACATGGACAGTCTGTACACTCGCATGGAAAGTATGAAGGGCTTGAGGGACTTCTTCACCTTCACCAACCTTAGGTTGAGGCTTCTCAGGCCCGCCCTCGGAGGCACCTATGTCCAGAGAGATAACCTGCTCAAGTACTTCTATGCCATCTCCAACATCGACGTACCTGCCAGGTGAGGGTCAATGCTAACTTGATTAGGGATGCATATTTTTAAAAACTGTCCTGATGCATGTTCACACCTTTTAACTATAAGAGCAGAATTAATTTGTAAGGAAATAGTGGAAAATAATCTAAATAAGATTTTACTGTATATAAAATATAATAGAATTACTCCTATAAACTTTTTTATTTACTCTAGGAAGCATATCTATGAGGAATGTTGGCAAACAACCCCCTGAAACTACAAAATTACATATGCGAGTTATATTATTGTGTTAAATAATTATGTTTACTTAATCTTCCTACGTACAACCATACATCACTTCAGGAGCAGTAAAAGTGAATTGCTTCCCTCTTAAATGCTTATTTTAGTGCTAAGGAACTAATTGAAAACCACAAATAGAATTCCATTCACCTCTGTTATTTTGCGGCAATGCCTGAAATCTCACAGATGGAGATCTCAAAACTTTCACCGATAAAACAAACCATTTGCAAGGGTAGATACCGTCATGGGTAAGTAAAAAAAAAAAGTCCCATCCTGGGAGAAATGACCCATTAAAGAAATTATGCCTAATCACAAAAAGACATTTCACTCAAGTTTATCACATCATTACTATCATCACTTACACATCTATAGTATACCACCTGGCAAAGAACACACCCTCTGGTGTGACATTCATGTGCACGCACACACACACACACACACACACACACACACACACACACACACACATACCCACTGTGATCTGAGGGCTCTCTTTCTCTGCACGGATCCTGATCTGCCTATCACTGGCCTGTGCGGACAATGATTAATGACAGAATCATACGGCCTCGGTGTTCTAATGTAAACCACCATACACTTTCAGCAAGAGGAGCCAGGAACCCTTACATGGCAACTTTGTGACAGTGAAGGATGCTTGGGCTGTCACACACTTGCTTAGCATCAACAAGCCATCTCTCCTACCTTTCAGAATTATTATTCCAATCAATATGGCAGGCTGACATTTGAATGGTATTTAACATCCTTGTCGAGATGGTCTGGACACACACAAAGGAGGTGTGTGTGTGTGTGTGTGTGTGCACGGTATGGGTGGTGGGTGAAATGGGGAAACTGAATATGAGCAACTGTTTGAGTGGGGCATTGAACAATATAAGCACTTTGTGTGTGTGTGAATGCTGACACAGCACACACACACAGACACACACACCCACACACACACACAATCAACCCCCCGTTACTGTGGAAAGGGCCTGCAGGTATTGATCACAGCCACTTTTCAGGCTCAGCACAGAGTCAGAGGGAGAGGGAGGGATCAGCCCAAATCCTGGGTGTGAAACAGTCCATCATCATGTCACAGCCTCCACTAAAAATCCTGCAAATTTAACAGTCAACCATCCCTGTTTTGAAATATTTGTGGTTTTTCCCTTTATTTAGTAGTCAACAAGTGCACCAAATCTAAGAATTTATCATCTGATGCAAAATCCCCACTGTCCTGCTTTGCTTGAAACACCGCTCTAAGCCCTTAAAAAAGCATCTCTTCATATCTATACTTCTAGAAAACATTTCTCTCCTCATCCAGAGAGCAGAGCTGGTGGCTTATGACTGGTGGCAGCTGGTGATAGTGTCAGTACAGTATGTGCTGGATCTGCAGAGGATCCAAATTTAGCCCTGTGGAGATGACTGAGGCCGGTCCATCTTCCGCCCTGGCCTCCCACACCTCCCGTAACATAATCACTAATCAATAAGTTATTCTGGGCAGCCAGCAGGAGGATTAGGTGATAGTGGTGGGGGGTCCTCAACAGTACAGTAGAATCAGGAGTGTCTGATGCTTACGGCTGGGAAATTGATTTGGGGGAGCGAGACGATTAGTCAATGTTCCCTGGACAAAAGGCTAAGCTATTTTATCTCATCTCATCTGGCCTTGCCAACATATTAGGATTTCCATTGCTTAAAATTTGAATAATGAATATTCCACTCCACTGGTGCTCCAAAGGGGACAGCGCACAGAGATGGGATTTATATGATCAAGAGCAAGTGGCACTGTACCGCAGGTCGCCACAGTAATGAGATACGCCAATGTTATCGATGGAGAGAGAGTTGTAGTCACTTCCTGGCTGTATCGTGTGTCCCCATATCTCTAGTTGTGGCTCTGAATCCAGGTACAAGTAATTATTATTATTAGTCAACTGTTCTTACTGATTTGACAGTAAAACAGGGCCATTTCCCATCAGGCACTGTAAGATGTTACTTCTATGGGATGTGTCTCTCTTAACTGACGCTGCATTGTCAGAGTGACAGGCTTCTAAAGAGCTGGCGCAGGTATGCGGGAAGCCAGGTACTCAGGGCTTCATAGTGCTGCTTTATCAATAAATACGAAACCTAATAGGCCATTAAAGTGCAAACTGTGGCAAGATAGGTTAGATGGGAGGCTGCAAATTTAGATCTGTAGGCATGATGAAAACGCTTAGCAAATGGGATCTTGAGCAAGTCATGTGTTTAGGGTAGAGGGCAGCCAGAGATGGAGCGAAGATTCTGAAGTGGCCAGAGAGAGAAGGTCACAGACAGCAGGAGTAGAAAGCAAAGTCAGACGGGATAGAGTCACTCACTTTGTGATGCAAAGTTCTCCCAAGGTTAACTGTAATGAGCTACAGTACTGACTACAATACAAACTCTAAGCCAAGGTGTTTTGGGTTTTGAAAGCCTTGGGCTTTATGCTCATTTTACAGCCTATATTCAACCCTTAGATGTGACTATTTCCATATCACTGATGGCCCATGTGAAAGCCATCTCCAGCCATCAAAGACAGAGTAGCAAAGCCTCAGCTCTATCATCATTTACATCAGTGAAATCACATTCACCGGGAGGCTTCGCTCATAAGCGGCGCGCTCAAATTTGCCCTCATTCATTGGACCTCCTCTTCTCCATGCCTGTTCTCCATGTCTCATCTGTCAGCTGCCCTGCTGGACTGTGACATGGATTATAGCAGACCGTGCTAGGCTGTAATGTGCATTAGGGATTAGATGTGGGGTCATGGATTGGGCCTTTTTAATGAAATACTGTAAGCAGCAGGTTGTACGGTGGGTCTTTATAATGGAATAAAGGAAAGGCTGTAGGCTCAGGAAGAGCCAACTAAGTGAATTAGAGCCAAGACGGAAGGAAGGAGACGGAGCAGGATGAGGAGACAGACCAAGGCTGCATCATTTTTCTCTCCTTGCTCATAATCGCTGCAGCATCAGGTCCTTTACTCCCCAACTTCTCAATTTGATTTGACTGGCTGGTGGGGGGGGGGGGGGGAGAATGACACTGAAGAGAAGCCCCGTAAGCATTCTGAGAATCTGATCACAGGGTGAAGAAAAACATCAGCACATGTAGATCACAGTCATAGTGAACAAATGGCATTAAAAATGAACATATTACTGGAATTTGAGGCAATCAATATTTTTTAAATAGCATTATTAGTACTGATGTTTTGAACATGGATTTTTCCTAACTGGCTACTGCAAACTGCTAAATGTGAAGGAAGCATGGCCAAAAATGTTTTCCAGCCGACCCATGATTTATATCCACACACAGTTTCGAGAGTAATAATCTGATAAGAGTGCCACTATTTTTGCTAATTGTGGTCTTATTTCTTAAGGAATAAGGAACCAACAAACAGAATTTCTATCATGTACAATCTCAACTGTAAACAGTGATGAGATAAGAGTCTGCAGCCAGTGGCTCTGTGAGGCTGTATTTATAGGCACGCTGACGCTTTGAGCCATAAACTCAAAGTACATCCGAGGCTGATAGGAATGTCATTAGTTTTGCAGGTATTTGATCATAAACCAAAGTAGATTAAAATTTTGACCTGATGGAAAACCTGAGCAAAAGTCAAGATTACCAAATTTATTACAATTCATCCTGAGGGGGACATGAATGTCTGAAACAAATTTCATGACAATCCATCTAACAGTTGTTGAGACTTTTCACCACACGTCACCTTGTGGTGAAATATCCGGATTTGATTTTGTACCAGTTCACTTCAGTTGTTGATACAGTGTATTTTATTGTGGTGGACAGAGCAACACTACCATCTGTACATCCCTATATTAACACCAGCCACCACTGCTGCTGCTATGTGTGTAGGCTTTAACCCTTACTTACACTGAATAGGCCCAGTCTTGCCTAAAAGGACCCATCTCTTAGCAACAAGTAATTATTTTCCAGTAGTGAAAATTAGTTAAAAGTGGATCTGGCAGAAAATGGGCCACACGACGAGTGTTTTTACATGGTTGTGTTGTTTCATACCTGCTTAACTCATTTATCCGTCATGTGTCTGTTTCTCTCAGCGCCTTCCTGGGCCCCTGCTGACACAGCTAATGCGCTGAGAGCTTTAAGCTCTCCATCTCCCCACAGACATGAACGCACTGACACCGAAAATTTTCCTGGTGTTCTTTAACATGTTGCAGAGAAATAGGAAAGCCGCAGCGGTTTTTACGACTTCTTTTGTATCTCTGCAGGCGTCCTCGTTAGTCTGTTTGTGGATTTATCATGACAGTCGGAGCAGCAGAATCCCTTTGCAAATCTCCAGCAAATGGCAACATTTACTGCTTCGACTGTAATCAAATATTATTTCAAATAAACTTTGCAAATGGTCACTTGATTTTTTTTTTAGGTAAATGTATGTTAAAGTGTAAGAAAATGTTTCAGTGTGTCTCTGGAACTGTGCTGTTAAGCTAAAGGTGTGTGTGTAAATGTTTAGAGAACTTTATATGATTATGTGCATTTGAGCCACTAATTCTCAATATGCATCAGCTTTTCTCACTTTCATTACACTGGTCATGTGGTACAGATTCATGTATTAACAGAAAGGATATCAAGAAATGTTATATTTCAAATATTTAGAAAAAAACTAAATAGAAACAAATGTAAAAAAAAAACATAGTTTATCCTTCTAAATTAAATTAAATATGGCAAACTCCTGTCGTCATGACACGTCATCTACAACAGTGGTTAGGGAATCGTCAAGGGATCATAGGATAAATCTCCATTGATTTTACCCGTGGTGATAACTTTCCTGAGTGGTAAAATCCCATCTGAGTATCACACACTGTTGTCCAGTGTTGTGGTGTCTGATAAGCCTTTAAACGTATTAATCTGTTACTCCACCTGGACCTTCCGGATTGTATTTCATTGGGTGGACTCCAAAATCTGATAAGCATGGTGCCGGTCTGTGGCAGATGGGTGTGGTTTCCATTCCATTTCAGTTCAGCACACACATCAGCACGTGTCGCTGGTGGTGACTTAAATCAGTGCAGCAAATCAACAAAATAACATGTGGCGTCCACGAGAATGGCAACCAGCAGACAGCCTTTGGCGATGCCAAATCCAATCATAGGATTTAATGTAATGACCTTGACAATTTGTGGTCAGAAAATGTGATCACCATACCTTCCAGTTACCAACGATGTTCGATGGTGCAGCAGTAACTCTAGAGTCTATGTTGAACTTGACAGTTCATTTCTTGAACTTGACTGTGTAAAATCAAAGCCGAGTTACAATAAACAACATAAAATCATATTTGATATTCTCGTGGTGCCTTGATATCTGGGTTCAGGGAGAATATTGGGAAACTGAACACATTCTGTGATATTTAATGTAGTCTTTTTTGTATAATTCGAAAGCTGAGCCACTGTGTTATAGCTAACACAGCTGCTAGAATTGCATTGTTCAGATTAATATCTGGTTCATTCTGTGGTATCTCCTCGTCAGCGCGTTCCACTACCACTGCTCATCTTGAATCACCATCCGCCTTGTGTGCCTGTTGCACTCGATTTAAGAGGGTTTGCCGCCCTTGCTGTTACGTAGCATACAGCATGCCCCCACACACAGTTAACGTCTCAACAGAACCTTAAACAACACACCCCCACCCAGGACGTTGTCAGTCTCAATCCCTACTTAGAGTTGCATTGTGGGTAATCTAATGTAGGTGCCAGGTTTTGACAAGGAAGAAGAATGCATGGAATGAAAATTTTCCAGAAACTGCTGGATTGACATTTGATAATTATTTTAAAAAACAAAAACACCTGTTAAAACGGTAACTAAAAGGTGCTCATTTAAACTTGGAAATCACAAACCTCCATATAACCTGATCTGTTCTTTTGTCTTCTCACTGCCTCCTGAGAGATGCACTAATTAGACCCTGAATGGCTCACAGTGGATAAATCTGACTGCTACAAAGCTCTTTTGTTGTACTGGAAGCATGAATGAGGACGAAGGAGCAGATAGTGCAGATTTCTGTGGCCTGGAGGCTTGTCCATCTACTCCATCAGAGAATAAGGAACACATGCTCCTCCTCTGCACTCATTTTCAAGCCTCCAGTCAGTTTATGTCTTAGTTTCCAAAGTCACCTTATGTGGATAATCATCACCACTATTTTTGAATTACACCAAAGTTTTCTTTTGCGTCCTTTGCAGAGGGAAGGTGAGGGAATGGGATGAATAAGCCTGGATCAGGAGGAGAGGGAGAAAAAGAAAAAAGGAGGTAGATGATGGATTAACTCCTAGTTTCATGGGACTAGCTGGGGTGTGTGATTTTGTGATGAATGATGTGGGGTTTGATGCACTGTAAATATTAGCCCCCAGTTCACATGGTGACCACAGAGTAGAGTAACATAATCCCCCCACGTATTCTCCTCATTTTCTACCCACGGCTGAAAACTTCCCTGTCTGTTCTGTTTCAGGAGAAAACTGCTTTGCACCCGAGTAGTTCAACCTTTTATCCCCCTGAAAGAAATATAGGATCTGTGGCTGATGTGTGATGAGGAACATATAGAAGTGGTTGCTCATACGTTGTCACCAAAGTCAGGAAATCTTCATGCATGATCCCTCCCATGCTGTTAAGACGCCTCCCCTCTGAGTTATCTCCCTCTGAGGCAGTCGAGGCTTGGAAACAGATCACTTTTTAAATCATTCATGAGCACTCCCCAGAAAAGAAAGCCATGTAGAAAGCTGAGGGACCGCGAGGAGGAACGCGTCATTGTTCCTCTAATATGCAATGATTTATGACACAATGGTTGTAACTGATTTGATAATCACAGTTTATTTCCCCTCCAAAGGGAAGAAAGTTAAAGTCAGCTATTTCGCACTGTTTTCCTTTCATTCCCCATCTACACAGATAAACATCTTTTTTTAATTCTCCCCCTCTTCAATAAATTTATTCCTTTTCTTCCTCTATATTTCCTCCCCTTCTCTTACTCATCCCATAAATATCCTTTTAAATTCGCAAATACACCAAAGAATTTTCCCCACTAGCACCTGCACTGTGTCTTACCCAGCATCTGGTGAGAGGGGAATCTCTTGATACCACAGGCGTGCTTTAAAGTTGAAAAGCATGCTGGGAATTGTAAGTGGGAGAACATGAGGTAGAGGGAAGGTGTCCTAGGAAAGATGGTTTGTTCTCAGTCAGCCACATTAATTAGCATAACATTATTACAGGCATGGTGTGTGCAAAAACACACTGGCATCTTCGCAGCAGGACTCTTGCTGTCATTACATTTAGACGCTAACAGATAAACAACTCATCATTTGGAGTCTGAATGTGGAAGACAACAAATAACTCCATGTGTTGTCAATCAGTTTTTAATGTCAGAGACTCACCTTTACATCAGTGTTGTCCCATAATGAGCCATGGAGGAACAAAAGCTTTTAATTCTGCTAAACTAGACAACAGGTAAAGATTTAGTTTCATAAGACATTTGAATAAAATCTTGAGTTGTACCCACAGAACATGTAAGAATAACTTAGAAAGAGCTCATGAATGAGTTACAAAATAAGGACAACAAATTCGATCACTATAAGTGATTTGAGAAGAGAATGAAACAGATACTTGTTACAGCGCTTTCAGGTTTATCTTACAGTTGTGATAAACACTTTCATTTATTCTGAGCATTTTTAGGACCTCTCATCCATGTTGGCACAAAGGTTGAGATTCATCTGCTGGTGCTGTTTAAAGCTCTGCTCATGTTAAGATAATAAACCAATATAACAATTAGATTCTGTGAAACTTTACTTTGACTATTTTCTCATTTAATCATTTAGCAGATGATTAAATCCTAATTAGCAGCTAAACTGCAAATAGCCAGTAAGCAATCATTACTTACTGATTATGTACATATTACCACAAAAGTAGTCCACCATACTAAAGAGAAATATATAATTACTTCATTCCAGCCAAACATCCCATTGTCATGGCTTCTTATTTGTGAATGGTACCCTTCGTCTTGCTGACCGTTTGCACAACTTCCCGAAACAGATCATACAAACCTCCCTCCACACCACGAGTGGCCAACTGTGTGGAGGAGAGGAAGGAGCCGGGGTCTGAGACCGTAGAGACTGTCCTACAGTGATGGTCGGCTCCGGGGTGACTTTTCAGAACAACTATGGTATAAAGACATTTGATACATAATGAATATAGTCATTTTAAACCTTGCAGTCGATTTGACACTGCATCTCTAGTGGTGTTTTGGGTTTGTCTTACCAAATCACCACTCAAACACAGTGTTCCTGATATTCGTGCACCCCAGTCAAAATGGACATATCATAAAGGTACCGTGTGACTGACCAGCTATAGGTTTTGGATGAGTTCTTGGCACTGGTTGAAAACTTGTGCTTTATTACCTTTCACTTCATTTACTGGCCACTAAGCACATTTACAGTTTATTAAGAAAATGTAGCCCTTCAGTAAGGTCATTTCATTACTTGCAAAATAATGCTGGGCACTTGCTACACAAGAGCTTCATTATGTGTTCAGTTCAGATATGAATCTAATTTCTAAACCACTTCCCCACACGTAATTCATTTATATAGAAGTTAAGCAAAATATTATAATTACTGAATAAGCAAAGTAGTTTCTGCTAAAGCTCCGAGCACTGAGAAACACTGTCCTTTCTTTTTTTTTTTTTTTTTTTTAACCAAGATTCCCAAGTTTTAGTACTTGTACTAATTGTCTTGCTAACTGCACTGCTGTGTTTGGAAGCTCCCCTTTCCTCCTCCCCCATCTTCCTCCTCTGGCCCACAGCTCGGTAGTGCGCTTCTCACTGTGACTAATGATGTTCTTTCAGTCTCAAGGTTTTAGCAGGATAATTATATTAACCCCTGTCCTCTGGCTGATCCCAGCTCTGCTCCTCTTCCCGTGGCATCCTCACCCCCATGCTCTCACCGGAATTAGACACTAACACACACACACACACGGGTATACAGGAATCAGTGGGGAAGCTAAAGTCAAAGTACAGCATTTCAAGCTACCAATTACTTCTTACTGGAACAAGCTGAACAGCAGCAAAGCTACGCCAAAGAGAAATGTATTGTAATTTGGTTAACTACAACAAAAACTTTAAAATAAAATAAAATTTAAAATAGATCAATTTGATAACGCACGTGACATAAAATTATAACAGCATAATGTATATTACAAAAAAGTAACACCAGCACAAAATGCAGTTGAGTTTATTACCTGAAATACTTGTCTTCAACTTGCACTTTTTAAACTGTATGAACAGCTTGAACATTTATATGATGTATAAGCCATCTCTCAAAGTTCTTATCCAAAAAGCATTCATTTCCTTTTATAATGAATTTGTAGCCAAACAAAAAGGTTTTAAAAATAACTATTTGAATCATTATGCCAATATGAATGTAGTTGGAGTACCACAAGCTAATAGAAAGTGTAGTTAAACTAGTAGTTTGACTACATGTAGCTCACTACTCTGACAGGAATGCACATTATAGGTGAACAACGGTAACTGCTTCTGAATAAGGTTGTCATTTAAATGAGAAAACATGCAGCTAAGATAATGACAGAATGCCTGTAAAGTAATTGTGCATGTTTGGAAAATCTCAGCGTATTGAGAGAGAAAGGTGAAACCTGCAAGTGTGCTGAGTGCTAACATGCCTTCACACATTAGAGGCTCCAACAGCACGTCTATAAAGTTCCTAAGGCTGGTGTATTGTCTCAGAAGGAAGGCCCAGATATCCAGACGATTCTATTCTCCACCCCAAAGTTTTTTTTTATTCTGGTAAAAACACAACAGACGTAAAGATCCAGAGATTCATATCGTGCCTGGGGGCCTGAAGACTCTGTGGGGGAGCACACAACAGGAAGAAATTCCCACCAACCTCTGTTGTCCTAGTGTTTCTGTCACTTCATCAGTTTTTCATTCCTTCCATTGCCTCCTATTTCTCTTTATTTCTTCTTCCTAGGTTATATCTTTAAATTAAGGAAGGATATATAATAATGCCCCCCCATGACTCTCGCCAAATTTCTTTTCTCCCCAGGTGCAACTCTTTGCTGTAGTGTTCATTAAAACACATTCAGCAGCAGTAAGGACTCTGCAGGGAGGTTACCGTCCAATATTCAGCACTGTTAGACAGTAATCTTGGGACGATCGGGGCTGGTTGGAGTGAGGCCGGACTCTCTTTAGTGAAAGAAGCCTTAAGATGCAGTGACATGGCTCCTTCGGCAACAGTGGTGTCAGCCGTCCTGCATCATTCATGCCGCATCATGCGGCATGAATATTACAAAGCTGGCGTGCAGAGTCTTAGATTACCACCTACCAAGTGCCAAATGCCAGTAAAATACGTCTCGTGTGGATGAATTAATAAGGGTCACCCATCACAGTGGTCAGTGACTTTTGACAGTGCATCTATTTGGTGATAACATTTAGCATATGATATTTATAAGACAATAACTTTTCTTTAGTATCATATAGAGACCATCAGAGAAAACTAGATGATGTGGGGCTTTCACATATATACAGTATCTCATTCATGTCTGTATACTCAGCAAAGGCATATTCATTACTGGAATTTTAGATAAAATTGTGTGCATGCATCCAGTCAAGAAAACTGGCGGGAATGGGATTTTATATCATCAATGAGAATTTATAATCATGTTGTATATTTTTTCTTTTGAGTCAGAATCAAACCCAGCTACTGAAAGTGAAGACATTTTTCACAGTTCTGAACTGCATCTCTAATATCTCCTTATTAATATTTCTGAATGTTTATGAAGTAGAAATTGCTACATGTCTTAGCTGAGTTTGTGTTGAAATTATTTTTAACTTTTAGAACCAAGTTTTCAGATGCAGAAGAAACTATTACACACTGGGCAAAGATAAACAAATCAAATGTGTGTCTAGATATATCTTCAGTGTCCATAGCCAACACGATTTCCACACAAGCTGAAAATACACATACAGTGCCTTGCGAAAGTATTCGGCCCCCTTGAACTTTGCGACCTTTTGCCACATTTCAGGCTTCAA
>NW_018128133.1:1293567-1305798 GCF_001952655.1 Monopterus albus
GGGGCTGAATAATTTTGCATGCCCAATTTTTCAGTTTTTTATTTGTTAAAAAAGTTTGAAATATCCAATAAATTTCGTTCCACTTCATGATTGTGTCCCACTTGTTGTTGATTCTTCACAAAAAATTACAGTTTTATATCTTTATGTTTGAAGCCTGAAATGTGGCAAAAGGTCGCAAAGTTCAAGGGGGCCGAATATTTTCACAAGGCACTGTACTTGTACAATGAGTATTACTTTAAAGCTACTTTAAATAAACAGTCGAGAGGCACATAAATCAACATACACTACTTAGCTGCAGCTAATTTGCCTACCAATATAATCAATAAAGGGACCCTGAATCTTAATAAGTCAAATGATCAAATGATGACACGAAACAATCCCTCTGAGGTACTTTTTAAAACAAGGCTTACACCTGCTGTTTAAGTGAGCAACAAAGTTCTTTACAAACTATTTTATCGTCACTGGAAATAGCCAGGGTGACAAAATCCTTTCAAAGCTGCACATTAATTACCCCTGCAGTTTGAAAGGCAAGCAAGACGTGTGCATCTCACACAGCTGACACGCAGCCTCTCTTGGGGACGGTCTTCTGAGGTCTGGACTGGAGAACAGGACGTGCTCAGGTTCCATTATTTAGTTATTTGGTCCTGTGCATACAGTACTTCAGAGAGCAGGTAGCTCAGAGTAGCCCTGACTCTGCCTGCTTCTCTTTACACAACCCACCCTGGCCAATCAGAGCATCACATTCAAGTCTGAGCATCGGCTAGGCAGGCAGGCAGGCAGGCAGGCAGCAGCCTTTTACTGTATCCTGTGTAAATAATTTACTCGTATGCTTAGTCTCACACAGTCTGTCTCTCTGTTGCTTCCTCCCTCTCTGCCCATCTCTCTAGTGGATGATCCCAAACTAAAGGACATAATTTTGAACTCGGAGCAAACTGTGCTAAAATAATGAATCATCCCACATCCACACCAAGGAGGTCGCACATCACTGCATACTAGAGGCGCACACACACACACACACACGGTGTGGACTGCAAAGACAATCAAGGTCATTCCAAAGCTTTGAATAATTCAAGATATCTTTTTGCTGGACATTTCACTCTCCTGTTTCGCAAGGCCAAAGACATTCAGTGATTCCCTGACACTAAGCATATTTAGCCAGTGCATATGTGTGTGCAAAAGAAAGGGAGATCCCAAATACCCAGTCCCCTAAGCCTGTCCCTCATTCCCTTAGATATTCTAGCAAAAAGCATTTTCTCCCTTAGATGGCTTTTGGTACATAGGCCCCACAAAGATTGAAAACTGAGAAACTAGACAAAGGGAAAGACAGGAAGAGAGAAGTGAGGTGGGAAATGTTTGCTGTCAACGACGTTCATTAGATAATGACAGATAATGAGCTTGGGTGGAATGATTTGTTTAAAAAAATGCCGTCAGTTCTGTTATTAATGTGAGAAAAAGGTGTGAAAGAAATATTTTGGTTATGGAAACAGGCACGGTGTTATTCCTGCTCACCACATGTTCACAGGGGAGGCCAGTTATAGATTACCTGTTTAAGCTAGAGGGAGCACACATGTGAGAGAGAGGTTGGGTGGAGACGAGAGGGAACGTTTGAAGAGAGTCATGGTGCTCCCCTGCTCTGGGAGGTTGCACTCGAGGAAAATCGATCCCCTCCCTTCAGAGAAAGAAATTTATGAAGCTGGAACATAAACGCAGTCATGTCCAATTAGCTGCTCTGAATTTACGAGGCGAGGCGGGAAAGGGAAGTGGGAGGGAACACGGCAATAAAGACTTCAGCAGAAGCCAATAGGGTGAAATGTTGCTGATCAATGATCCCGGCTTCACACAAGTCTCACTCCTTGCTTAGCCACTTCAAGCTGCACTCAGGATATGGTGTGGTGGAGAGCACAGCCCCGGGTTACTTTTCTCACATTGACTCAATCAGAATATAGTATATAAAAAAAAGAATCCTGCTCCAGGTGTTAAACTGAGATGTAATGTGAGCAAAGAGAAACTTTCCCCATTCAGCCAAAGAATGTAAAAACTGTCGTGTAGTATCAAACTTCAGCAAAGGCCAAACACTGTGAAGTAACAATAAGCAAATTTGAGTGGAAGGGGACTATGTATATTTATACAACCGACCTAAGATTGAATATGAAAAATAATCTGTCCACTGCAAAGTGCAACATCAAAACTTGAGTTAAATAACAATTAGATTAATATTATAAAAGTAGGATTAGCGATTGTATTTGAATGTATTATATTGGAATTTTCTGTCCATCTTCCTGCTACTTTATGAAATTATTTTATAATTCAAAATAGAAAATAGCCTATACTTTTCAGGTAATACAGGATTACACTTTTGAATCAGCATAATGAGTGTTGTTAATTAAAGAATCTGGCAGCTCATTATTTATTTTTTTTTTTGGTTTCCCAACAAAATACCAAACCTAAGTTCATATTGAGATTGGACAGTAGCAGCTACACTTTGCCTTTTTTTAAGGTTATGTCTCTAATTCAAGTTCACAGTGACTTGATGCATAAGACCCAACATGTTTTTTAACACTTAAATCTTTTCCTAACCTCAATCAAAGTGCTTTAAATGCAAACACCTTTCTCTCTCTGACGATTATCGCCCATTAGCCTTTTGTCATTTCAAGGCAGGGAGTTGTTGCAAGTGCCGAGCGGGCCTCCTCAGTGATGGCTGATCGAACACAGAGTAAAGAGGAGAGAGATCTCCTGTTGGGTCAGAGACCGCATTGACACATTCTGTCCTCACAGGTTAGAGCACGTCAACATGGACTCTCCTCCAGCTCCTCCTCCGAGTCTCACTGCTTTAGTGTGGGAAGCAGACGAACTGTCAGGGCTTTGATACAACTGCCCTACTCCCTGCTGTCCTGACTGCTCTGTCCTTCGCATCATTTATACCCCCCATATTTTTTTCCTCTACCCACTCCTCTCAAACACATGTCCACAATCCAATTTACTCAATGCACTCCTCAGTGAACACTGACGCAATGGGAAGGAGCAAAACAACTAAAGGGGTAAAGCTGCAGAGACAGAAGGGAAAAGTGAGAAGGAAGAGAGAGGAAGGACAAAATGGAAAACCAGAGGGAATACTGGAGGCCGGAATTTTGGAGAAAAAGATTTAAAAAAATAGAGTAGGAGGAGAACACAAAAGAGAAAATAGAGATGGAGTGATAGCTGTGTCCCCTGAGAGGAATAGGCATTGGCTACAGTAAAGAGGCAAATAAAGCCCCATTAACTGCTGCTTCCAGCTGCTTTCTCAGGTTCTGCCACCACATGACTCCCCCTTGATGTTTGTTTATCTTTCTTCTTATTTATTCCCCTAATTGCTGTGCCTCTGCTGTCTAAAACAGGCAGTCTTCATACAATTAAAAACACTGGCCGACATGACTTCACAGAGACAGACTGCGAGGCGAATGGACAGAGGAAGACACAGCCAGACAAGCCTGGACAGAGATGCAGACTGACAGTCATTGTATCTGTGTGGTAGATAATTACCACAGATCTCTGGTTAGATGCAAAACAGTGTGATCATGCAGATACACATGATGCATGTCTGCTGTATGTTGATCTTACACTACATGTACTGGATCTGTTTCCAAAAAAGATGTTTATATCCTGGTTTATCTTTATGTGCTTTGAAGGAAATATGCTCTCTCGATTATGTTCATTGGCAACATTTCTTCTATCCTCAAAGTGAACAACTCAGAAATCATAGCAAGGTGGTAGAGATGGTGGATGCTAGACGTACATAGCACATAATAATAGAAGAATGGAACGATCACTTATTGATGTTAGCAGCTGATTCTTCTTCTTTAAAAAAAAAAAAGATTCCTATAATAAAACTACATTATTGAATGCATGGTCAGGGACCACCTTCAATGCCTTAGCGGACCACCAGGGGGCCGTGGACCACTGGTTGAAACACCCTGATATATTTCAAACCATTGCTGTATGGTATTACAAGAATTTACCTGAGTACATTTAAGGCAACATAGCAACACACAGATAAAAATACTGACCCATAATTGCACCAGCTAATTCAAACAACATGTGATTTCTGTGCATTTGCGTCCCTTACTTCCTTCCGTTCCCGGACACCAACTTGCCCTGCTTTCTCCTCCACTCACCTTTTCTCATTTCATTGTGATGGATCCAGCCATCCCGTCTTAACCTTCCCTCAGCTCAGAGCTGCTACTCCCACTTTGATAACTTTGCAGTGAAGGCAGACATCTTGCACATTAACACATGATTGTGCCCATGCATTATTTGTGTGTGCAGGGACTTACTAGAAGGATCAGGAGAAATCCCATTGCAAGCTGTCATCCGTAAGAGAGAGAGCGCAAACGAGACAGCACTTGAAAAGTCAGAGTGTCATGTCATTCATGCGGAAGGAGTGCAAGGCTAGAAATACTCTAGATTTTCCTGGGCTGTAATATGTGGCAGAAAAGCAGGTCAAGGAGATGAAGTGGAAACTAAGTTTCATCTTGCAAGACTGGGTGATTCAAAATTTTGATTTCATAATTGAACTAGCAAACGATTCATTAATTCCACTTGACGTCAGGGTATGTCAGCAGTCCAGATATTTGATAAGAGGGAGGCCATTTTCTTTAGCCATTAGGTCTGCAAGACACAAACTGCACACCAGCATGTCTAGAAAATCACTCTGCTCTTCAGTATTGATTTTAAACTACAACTTCTAGATCCTGCACTCAGCAGTGCTTCCACTTTTGAGATGAGACAGATGAGATTTATCACAGAAGATGCAGGAGATGAGAAGCAGTGATAGGTTTGGCACTGTCAGTCACCCAACGCAGCATTAGTCACCGCGCCTCTGCTTCTCTGATCTGTTGTCCACTCTCAGACAAATGCATCACAACTGCACGGAGTATAAACACATGCACACCTGTCTCACTTCGCACACATTTGCACTCTCTCGCTTATGCACACACTACTTTCTCCATGAAAGAGAGATGTTCAATTTCCCTCTTTGCTAAGTGGACAGCTCGTGCCCTTCAGAAAAGGATGCAGGAAACGAGTCCTTGTCGGTGGATGGATTCTCCCTGGCACGTCCTGTCAATTCATTCAAGTGATCAGAGAGAAGCATGGGCAATTTATAGGACGGAGCAACAATACAATGGGAGACAGCTCACCATGATCGAATGTCTCCATTTTGGTCCTGGATTACTGTGTATTTTCTAGGTTATAGTCGTAGTTATTCTGTAAGTAATGTTGTGAAACTAGGCTTAAGGTTGATAGGCTGATGACCCCCCCCTACCAAAAAAAACGATAAGAAAGCATAGATTAGTGAGAAAGGAAGATTGAAGTAGTCATCTTGCCAGAATACAGGGGGCATTCTTTGAATATTTGATGCAGACCGATGGCTGTTCACTCCAGTGGAACAAACTGGATTGGAGTCCAGTCACTCACCTGGAAAAGGCTGTAATTTAAAGTGGTAACTGGCCAGTGTCCTTAAGAGTCTCATTTCCTTTCCTGCAGAAGTTCAGCCTCTGGATCAGCCCACCTGGGCCCTGCCCTCTGCGAGGTCACGTGCATGAACGCACATTCATGCAAACACATGCATTAGTCAGTAATTATAAAAATCAACATTCATCATGTTTTATGAAAATGAATGCTCTTTTTATCAAATTAATGTTACAGTGGAAAGATCAATTACTTAATTTTCATAAGAAACCATTAATTATCAGCAAACTGTGAAAATGCCCAATCAAATAAACAATCAAAAAGGCTGCTGATTAATTATCTGCCAACTGAGCATTCCAACTCAACATTCAGTCAAGCAGGACTTGTGTCTTTCGCAAGTCTTTTCACATTGTAGAAACAGTTTGATTCATTTACTCAGTTCGGGTGTAGAGCGTAAAGCTGGAATCAAATGGCACAAAATCAGATGACCTGGCAAGTGTACAAACTGCACGAGTATCAAAATAGAAGTGGGTGCTGTAGCTTTGCCAGTCACTTATGAGAGAAAAATGGCATTTAACATAGTAAACTTAACAGAGATTTGTCTTTAATTGGCTAAAAATACATTTATATCATCTTGAGGGCATCTCGTGGCATATTTCAGAGTGTTTCAACTCACATTTCAGCTTTCTGCTACAATTTAATGATGCACGTATACGAGTGTACGCCCATAACACCCACACAGGAATAAAGCCAATTTCCTATAATTACAAGTTTTTCTTACTTTTTGTCAAATATAGAGAATATTTCACAGTATGTGCTCAGTAAACCACAAGCTCCATACACTGCAGGCTTTGTAGGCCATAATCCTATAACCTTACTCTGGTTTTATGTTTTACATTTACTACCATAATACCGTTCACTCAGGAGAGGTGTGTTCTGTCTCATTGTCAGACTTTTTCTTATTGTAAAAATACTCCCATAATATCCAGCATCATTAACACATCAGATAGAGCCAATGTGTGATTACAACTTTCACTTGCTGCTTTATGTGACTCAGCAGGGTGCGTTCACTCTCACTCTCCTTCTCACACACACACACACACACACACACTCACACACTCATCTCATGTGTGTCAACTGCCTCTTCTCTCTTTTCAGGTGCAAGTGTAACCTCCATGCCTCCCAGTGCCTGCTGCAGGATGGGAACCTCCAGTGTCAGTGCGAACACAACACCACTGGCCAGGACTGCCAGCGCTGCAAAAAAGGCTTCAAAGCCAAGTCCTGGAAGGCTGGTTCCTACCTGCCAGCACCCAATGGAACCCCCAACATCTGTGCGTACCCAGAATATGTTTCTCTTCCTACTGCATTCACTGAACTCTTCAATCTGACACAGTAACAGAGTAGATACAAATCTGCTGACTCTTTTCATGTGCTTCATCTGAGGATTGCTTTACTGTATTATATATGGTTACGGTTATTAAATGATCTAAGTTACAGCACTTACACATGATGCAATACAAATACAAGGGCATGTCCCAGGATGGGCCTATACAGTGGCCAGTGAAATTCCCATGGCCACTGTGATTTTGTTGGAGTCGTGTTTCTGGCCACTTGATGCCTTGGAGCTCTGATTTGGTCTCCATAAACTCGTGAGGGAAACATCTTCAGCTGCTAAATGCTTCACTATGTTAACCAGCTTTGACTGTCTGGTGTTTGGTGCTAACAGGCAGTGTACAGTAGGTTTTTAAAGCTTTTTCACTAAAACAGAATCAAAGCAATGCTGATGAGAGCAGACAGATAAAACACTCTATAGAGCTGCAGAGTGCTAAGTCTCTGTGGCGAAGCCCGACTCATTTTATATTAACTGACGTTATGCTGCTGTTGGATTATTGATTACTCCAGTACCCTGGTGTCCAGTGCCTTATTAGTTTGCAAACTAGAGAGTAAAGAAAAGGAATAAATTTTACTTTGGTTCCTCTGTGGGCCAGTGAACTGGTCCAGTAAACTGGTCTAAGGAAAATACAGTATGTGCTTTTGGAAACTGGAGCAAACTACTTACATTTTACACTTTTCATTCTGTGGCATTAACGCAGACACTTCTTCATCAGAGGTCAGAAATTAAGTCAGGGTGAAGTTCAATCAGAGGATCAAGACATTTCATTTTCTTTCTCTTGAAATCAAACTCTATTAAATTATTTTAAGTTACATTCCCCAGCATTTTTGATGTATAGGTTCCCTCATTACTCTGTGGCCCTGAATGAAAAGCAGGATCAAGGGAGCGAGTTGAAAAGAAGAAGACGAGGGAGAAGCTGAGCTCACCTCAGTGCAGAGAGCAGATCAGAGCTGTGTAACGATGTGGGGAAATCCTCTTGGAGAGTATAGCCAGCTACAGCAGCCAGCTACGATAAAATAATTATCTAGGGCAGCCCCTCCCTGGCTTTCTCCTTTAAAACAAACAGATACTCTCATATGCACAGAAAGGGACACACACACACACACAGAAACATAGGCAGCTACACACACATATGCTTGTACCTGCACACACACTGCAGTGAATGGCTCTATTGTCAGTCCCTTTTTATCATGCTGTTACTGACCCAGTTCTAATACCGACATACACCTTCAGATCTCATCACCACCCTTTTAAACTCCTGAATCCCACGAGTGGAATTTGAAAATTAAAATGTTTACAACTTGCTTGGTTGAAATACCCACAAAATGGCCATAGCTCATGGCCCAAGGACCAGTACAGTCTCTACAGCCTTATTGTGCATGGCAAGCTGACTATAAAAACAATCTGGGAGAATGTGCAAGAAAGGCTAAAAGTTTTGATTCAAGCATAGCAAAGTGGTGCTGCACTCCTAAAACACACATATATGGTAGGACCTCCGAATCTAAGGGCTTTGGAAGGAGTAACAGGTTAAATTATGGATGATGGGAGATGCAGTGCAGACACAGTAATTACTGCAGTAATCACTCCAGGACATTGAGAGGTGGTCTACAATGAGCCCTCATTTTGCAGAACAGCTCTTAAGCTCCCTCTGCCACCTGAGTCTGATGAATGAGGCACAGTCAAGTCTTTAAGCAAATTGAATGCATAAATAAACAAGTTCTCATCATCTCCTCTTCCTTTTCTTATTCTCTTTCAGGTACAATTGCTGGTTCCCCCTCCGGTTCTAGTAAGTAACAATGCAAAGGAGAAGAAGTGCTTTTCCACAAACTCTTTCTGCCTTGTGTCTCTCCCTTCTGTTACGTTGTTTTTGAAATTTAAGCTTTAACCCCATATCTGTCCTTCCTTACATCCCCTAAACTCCCCCTCTCTCCACTATGTTTAGCTGACTCTCTAGTCAGCCGTCTTTCTCTTCCTGTATCTCCTCTCTCAGTGCTACAGCTTGGCCCCTGTGTGCTTCATTATTAATAGGCCTCTCTGTCGCCATGTTCCTTCATCACAGCACATCACACTAACCTGCACAGGAGGAATTCTTCCACAGTTGTCCTTCTCTTCTTTAGACTAAAGACAGTGGTGTTGACGAACTTCGGAAGGGAGGGATGGCCAAGGGTTGTGTGAGAACAAGTGGTGGACAGAGCAGCAAAGCTGAGCTGAGACAGACAGAGAGAGAAATGAGAGAGAAGGATGTGAGCATATGTTAGTGTGTTGTAATTCAGTGGGATTCCAGGTGAGGAGCTTGGGGAGACAAGAATAAAAGGGAATTTGATTAGGGATTCTCTCTGTGGAGGGGCTCTCAGCCTCCAAGCTGTTAGACAGAAACAATCGGCAAAGTAGCAACATCAGCCCTGACAGCATTGGGCTTTTCTCCACATGGCCCAGCAGTAAAAGGCTGACGCATGGATAGACTGAGCAAGTGGACTGCACTGCAGAAGCCTAATTCTCACAAGGGCTCTCTCGCACTTAGACACAACGGTGCTGTTTTCTGGGGAAAAAAAATGCATATAGGATTTATCAGCGAAAGGAAAGATGATTACAGCTTAGTGGATAGGTTTCAGGTTCCCACAGATGGTTTGTTTGTTAGACAAGAGCTCTACATCTGTTGCTAATTAGCCACAACTATCTCTTACTGCCCCCGAAGATGAAGGTGAGTCAGAGGGTGAGCCTGAAGGTGAAACTCGGGGTGGACTCGAAGGCAAAGCAGAGTGTGCCACGGGCACAGAAGCTGAATGGTCCTTGGCTGTTACTTATGAGCCCTTTGGAGCCTCCAGTGAAGGTGAGGAATAGATTTAGATTAGTCATAACCAAAGGTAGAATGTACTGCAGCTACATGCATCCACTCAGTACTGTACAGTCTTCAGGAACCCCCTTAACTACACTTCTGAGGGAAAAGTTGTCCATCACAATTGTCATCAAATGCATTTATTTGATAGCTGCAGTAACTTTTTACTGTATTTTTTATCAACATGAGCAGATTCTGCCCATCTCCATCTTACCAAGGTCATTTTTTGTCTGCAACCAAGCCTTAAGATTTTTCCCCCTATTCTTTCTTAATGATTCATGCTCATTTCTAGAATATCCCTAAAACAATAGTGTTGTTTGCTTTCTTCCTAAGGGTTAGATGAGAAGATCAATACTACTTTCACGCTTGTCTGTCAAATTAAAAGCTACCACCAGCAGCTGTTTGGCTTAACTTAGCACCAAGACTGAAAACGGGTGAGACAGTTAGTCAGACACTGTACCAAGGCAACAAAACAGACCTACAAGATCTACAGTATAGTGTGGATGTAGTATACACTTGGGAAAAAGTTGTAAGCCTGTGGATGTGCGTACAAATGCTGACAACATGTGTTGTGTCTCTGCATTTATATGTAATTAACCCTGCGACTTACTGGAGGTCTTAAAGATGTATGTTGGCTGTTTTCTGTCTCTGACATTCAAGTCAATGTAGCTTGTCTTCACAGTATAGGTGTCAAACTATATGGACATTCAGACTCTGTTCTGACTGATTTCAAGCAACCCAGGATGGATGTGAACAGATTCTACCAGCTGCTGAATGTACAGTAAAGTGGATTTCAGACCCTGGCTGGCCCTCATGCCTTATTTAAACCACCCATCTTGGTAGGCAGCGGACCTCCCCCGGTCCACCTGAAAAGCACTCAGGACAGGGAGGAGCGGGGATTCTGGCAACGGTGTGTTGCTGCCTGTAGGAAATCCATTAAGTGCATGCATTGAACAGCACAGCAATTTGTTGTTTGGCTGACATCAGTAGGGAACTCAAAGAATTCACTGACTGGTTGTGATTTAGGAGCGGCTGACAGATGCTTCATTGTTGTATAAACAGAGGCACAGCCTTTGTTTGCATTTTCAAATGTCTTGTTTTGACTAACCAACAGTCCAAAAGTCAAAGATATAATTGCAAAAATGTCAAATGCTTGCCATCTCAAATATGAGAATCGGATGTTTTTCTTTTAGTTGAAGCTTTAATTGATAAGGAAAATGACCATTAGTTGAAACCCAAAACTATTTTAAGAAAAGAACAGTAAAAACCAAATCATTTACCAGTAAAAACAATGATTATCAAACTTGCTAATCATTGCATATTTAATGTGTTATTCAGATATTCACTGTGGTTTATTTTGTTTGGGGAAAACTTTTCACTACAGCTCATAAAAAATTCATACAATTAATTTTCCTAATTTTCAATATAGAGGATTAAAAGGTCATTACAGAATAAACAACTGCTCAGCTGCACTTCAGGGACACCAAAACTGTTGTAGAGTTGTGTTCCTGCCAGTTAACTCAGGTTTACAGTAGTGGATTTGGCTTGAACCTGACCCTGACGTTAGCAAAACTGCACATGTAGATTTATGGTGGGCATATGGTGCAGTTCAGTGAAAGTCATAAATCATCTTCAGGGCCTCCTTGTCCTCCCAGTGATCTGAGGTCTTAGGTTCCATTCTCCCAGAGTGCCCGCCGCTCCTCCATGTACATGAACACACTGGTGCGCATGCACACACACACACAGGCTTAATTTTATTCTGAGACTGAAAGTGCTGTGGCATTAATAAATGGATAATGTAACTAAATTAGTTATCTTAAAAACTGCAACCTGTAAGTTTTCTTCTGTGACTCAGCTTCATTCAAAGCCTGCATGTTAGTTTAAAATATTGGTAGCAGTAATGTGTGTACATAAATACTTGAATATCTGAGTAGAAGTGTGTTAAAGCAGCCTGGGATTTTATTTTTCCAATTTTCATCCACATAAAAGTTGGTTATATAAATCATGTTTTCAGCACCTTTTCCAGGAATTTGAAAAAGCAAATCCCAGTAGGTATTTTATTGTGTGATTTACCATTAAGATCAGTGATAAGTTTATGAATGTTACCCAAGCACCTGCTACTTTATAAACATTACACAACACAGTATTTTTGAGTTGGACACCATGTCATAGTAGTTCCAGCCTTTGCCAAGTCCCTGCCCCAGTTAAGTCGGTGAGCATGCTCAGATGAGGATTAGTGATCTATTGGCAAAGGAGTCTGAGCCACAGAACCCATAGCCCATTGGTCAGCTTGACAGATGGGTATCTGTTGAAGGGGGAGAGAAGGTCAGAAAAACCAAATCCTAAAACCCAGTCATACAACTATCTATCTAGCCACCATGACCCTGCTTCATCTTTTCATTTAGATCCTAGTGTCACAGAAGAGGCTTAATACACCACTAGCAGACAGTCGCATACCAAGAACACACAGTGGACAGACAAGTGTATGCAAACTCACACACACTGGTGATGTACTACGCTCAATCAACACAGTCCTGCCTGTGCACCGCCATCATCT
>NW_018128133.1:1305857-1354789 GCF_001952655.1 Monopterus albus
ATCATGTCTGGAAAATTATGCGACATATTAACAACATCCATGGTTTCATTCAGTCTGCAGCCATTAGGAGTTTTCTGGCAAACGTTAACTGGTCCCGAATCACAATGGCTTCATTAGTGCGGAGTTAAATCAGTGTCTAGCACCCTGGTAATAAATGATGAGAATGCTGAGACTGACAGCTGGTGTTAAGCATTATTGTTTTCTTAGGCTATATTAACACAAATGACAAATGATCTTGTTATATGCAAATGAATTTGTGTGAAAGACACCTGAAAATGTGTCTGAGCAGGGAGCGCGCATGTACCAACTATGAGTGTGAGTGTGTGGCATTGGACAGTTAGTGAGTCCATCTGCGCAGATTGACAGGCACATGTTAGAGGATTATGTAATGAATCAGCTTAGATTGTTGATGCATTGTGTGAGAGGGTGACAGTGCTGTTGCATGGCTCAAAATGACACTAAGACCTTGCCTTGTGCATCCCCCCCCCTTTTTTTTTTACCCTTACATACAGAGTCCATTGCCTTCCGCGGCTGGCTTTGGAAACCCACAGTTTAGCAGTTCTACACTGATCAGCCATAACATTATGACCACCTGCCTAATTCTGTGTACACGGGAGTCAATACAGCAGTTGGTTGGCACTCGTGTCACTCTGCAGCTCACTGTGCATCTTCTGTGAATGACAGTTTTACTGTCTGGAAGAGCACAAATGTGTCGACCACTCAGTGAAAAACTTATGTCAAAGAAGTGAAAACTGTGGTTGTGAGGACAAGTTAGAGAAATGATTTAGACAAATTCAACAGCTTTCCCACTCTCGGTGTGATATCACCACACTGAATATTTCTCTTCATGGAGACCAATGCACAGTATTTCTCATTTTCATCCATTTTAACAAAATTTCAAACTAAATGGAATCTTTTGAAAAGGATGAATGAAATTCAAAAATAATCCACAGTAGGTCAACCTCATCATCACTGAGCCTTGGGCACTGTTTGTCCTTCGTTAGAGCACTCATGGTAGGTTGCCAAACACCCAAGAAGCCCTGCACTTTGGGAGATGCTCTGACCTCGTCGTCAGCCATCACAGTCTGGCTCTTGTCAAAGTCACTCAGATCTTTACACTCATCCTTTTCTCCCGCTTCTAACACAACTTTAAGGACTAATACAGTCCCCACACTGACAGGCACCATTGTAAAGAGATAATCATTGCTCACTCCACCTGTCAGTGGTCATAATGTTATGGCTGATTGGTGTATGACTACCTTGTTAAAAACGTAAAACATCTGCTTTTATTCATATAGAGCTTCTAAAAACCCTGAACCACATTGCCCTGATGCATTCCTGTGTCTGTTCATTGCTTGCTTCATCACTGCTTTCTATTTTAATAAAAATGTTCCTTTAGGGAGCAAAATGATTCAAAATAATTTTTTACATAGTTCTTTAGATATGGAATGAATTTAAGGGATTTATGGCTACTGGTACAATGCAGCTTTGATGTACATGATCTTGTTTCCAACATAAGTTTTAGGTAGCAATTATGGATCAGTGAATAATTACAATCAGATCTTAACTGGTTGTAAATATTCATTATCACTTACTATTGTACCAGTGCGGTAAATGCTGTAATTCTAGAGCTTTACTTGCAATAAAATGTCAATTATCTGTACAACACACGTCTTAATGTGTAACAAACTGTGGTGTGCAGGAAAAGAGAAACCTCAGACCACTCTCCTGGCTAAACAGGGAAAATGTATAGCAGTATTACTATTATGTCACAGCCAGTATACTGTTCCACTGTACTATATTTAGAGATCAGTAATTGATTCATTAAAGTTTTCAAGGTGCAGAGCGCTCAATGCCATCATTTGTCAGTGTTCATTTCATCTCTCAGATGCAGAGATGGCAAAACTGTGTGCAAACACCTATGCAAACATCCATACCCAACACTGCAAGTGTAAAACAGAGTAATACACTTTGACAAGCATTGTGTGATTTCATTTTACAACCATATTAACAATAGTCACACCTCTAATAGTCACTGTTTTGCAGGGAAAAAAGAGGATTTTCCAGCACTGAAAGGGTTGTGGAACAGATTTTGAGTTTACCCTATCTCAGCAGTGTGAAATCACACTTTCATTTTGTGTTCTCACTTTTATGTGTATGAACATGCATGCTTGTGTGTGTAGATGTGTATACTGGAAGTAAAAAAAAAAAAAAAGGAAAGCTAGACTCTCTGGATAAACAATCTGAGGCAGCATCTCTTATGCTAATGTCTTAGCTGGCTCGTTCCTCATCATATTTACATTCTCTGTCCTCATGCAACAGACAACAGAGCTCCACCAGCAGAAACCAGAGTTACAGAGACCTCAGCCCTCCCAACAGACAGCATGTTACCCCTCCGCCAGTTGTCTGAGCCTCCGCTGGTACCCACGGGAGAATCTGACGCACTTCCTTTTACAACAGAGGTTCTCCCAACTTCAGCATCCTCTTTGTCAGAGGAGCACCAATTTTCCCTGACACCAGAGGGGTTCACACCTTCAGAAACAATGCCCGACCACTCACACACAGTCCCAAAGGAGTTCACACATCATTCCATTCTTGATTATCAACATCATCCAGGCATATTAGGGTCCATCGTCAATCCCCTGACTCAGGCTCACCATTACACAAGCCTGTTTGAAAGTGATGAAAAACACTCAGAGGCAGGACATACTGAGAGAGGAGGTAAGGCATTCACCCAACCCCGCCATGACAGTAGATATAGAGTAGAGACTCCAGAAAATAGAATAACCTAATTTAAAATCTGAAGATTGTTTTCATTTGTAGCCAGTGTGATGATTTTCATGGTGTGGGACTGTTCTGAAATAGACATTTTGAGGAGGTAAAAGTCACTAACATGCTCTTACACTGTATACAAGCCATCATCATTTTGTGTTACTCAGCATCATATTGCATGTCAGAGGAGCTTATTCAATTTAGACAGTGACAGGGAAATCTAGTTAACGTGGGTGAGTGGGTGAGAAGCAGTTTGGAGGGTGGAAAGAGAAACAGGAGGGTGTATGAGCACTGGCGCTGGAAGGTTTGTGAAATCCTGTCTTCGTTTGACTCCGTCTTTGCATAAATTAGCAGCATTAAGTGGATTGTGGAGCAACAGCAGCAGGATCAGAGTGACAAAAAGATATGAAGGGGTGCACAGTATAGAATCAGGACCCAGAACAATCACCAACAGTTAACATCAATATACTGCGATACTTTACAAAGTACTATGGCGCAGAGAGGCAGCATTAATATATAAAGTGTCAAGATATAAATAAAACCATCACATGTTGATTGAGGTCATTTTCTGCTGGTTTTGGAATGGTGTCAACCTGCCATTGAGGGAGCAGATGAAGCGCTCCATCACTGTCATGGTTTACTAAGCCCAGCAGACCTCACACACACACACACACCCCTCTTTCAGTCAGTGCAGAGCAAGCGGGAACCCCGTATGCTCAGGCTGCCAGTGTCTGATGTCAGACATTTCAGGCTGACCTGATTGAGATTAATGCCAAGAATGGTTCAAATCACTCCTTCCCCCAAAGCAGCATGGGTTACTAAGATGAAATGCATTTATGCTCACTGCTGTGCTACATCAGCACTGAAACAACCATGATTCAGGATACTGCATTTTTCAGCCAGCATGTGTACACACGTGCATGCAGCCGTAACAGATGTGTGAGAGAAGTGGGTCTACTGAGGCCAGAGCTGGACATGACTATAGGTAGGCAGGAGTTACTCTGATGAGATGTACAGATGGCATGATGCCAGTTGTGTGAAATTGTCCAGAGGGTTATGAGTACAGCTGCTGGGGTCCTGTATCGCTGGTCAGGGGATAGCCTGAAGAGCAACGCTCTGCAGGGGAGCAGGATGGTTTGTAGAACACCCCTTTCTGAAAAAGAACTGGAGATGTACATCGCCTGTGCAAAAATACCTCAGGGGAAACAGATGGAAGTGTGCAGCACTGTATTCACTAGCAGTTTGGTGGATCGTTAGTCCCTCAGTGACCTGCATGATGTGGTCGCTTCATGTGATTAGTTATCTGTATTTATAGCCTAATAATCTCTTTGAGGAGAACCGCGGTGTTTTGATTTAGTGAACTGTGACTCACTGTGTTGAAGAAAAAGACAGAGGCGGCTTTCTCCATCAGCTGAACTAGTTTCACATCTCCTCTACGTTCACTTGTGCTCACTGTAGCCATAAAAATTTGAAGCAAGGGATCCTGGGAATCGTATAAAGCCCTGGGGGAGTGGAACACGCAAAGAAAAAGGGAAAGGAAAGAAAAAAACATGGGACAATTAAAAATGCAGTAAGAGCAGAATGTGTGTGGAAAGTTGTCTGTAGTAGATATATCGATTTGAGATGTCTTGTGCAAGTGGAGCACCAAAGAGAACAAAGTAGTACACCCAAGCAGAGATGGTACTGTAATATGATACAGTCTATAGCATCCTATGAATATTCATATTTTAAGTAAATACAGTAACAAAAGTAAGAGCAGAGACATATCCTCTTTGTTATGGGAAGGAATAAAGAAAAAAAGCACATACCGAGAATTACAAGAAGCAGCTGTCAGAGCATTTTCATGACATTCAGCTAAAAGAAAGTGCATGTCATTTCTTTCACACCCAGAGGTAAAGTGTAGCGATGAAGGAGTTTCTCAAGCCTCTCCAGATCTCACCGCTTTTTCCCCAAGCCCAAGGCTGAGTCCCCTGATGGGGCAATCCACTATCTGACAGAGAGAGAAGACAAAGAAAAACAGTCTCAGAAGAAGACAGAAATAGAAGAAACTGTAAAGATCCTACTGTTCAGGCTGCTGAGAAAAGAGCATGTAAAGTAGCTCATATGATCTTGTTGTGTTAATAATGACTGTGGTGTGTGAGTCTCCAATGAGTTGAGGGACACGTACATGAGACCCACAGCCAGAAAACAAGAAGCTCGTCTGAGCACAGAGAGGAAAGGCATCTCATTTAGAAATAGTGGCGGCGGTCTAACCATAAAATGCATTTCATATTTTTGCTTGTTATGGCAACAACATCTATGGTGTGTCAGTCTCCCACAAGTCTGAAGGACACGTACATGAGACTCATGGCCACAAAACAACCTCATCTAAGCATTCAGAGAAAAGAGAGAGGGAGACGGAAGAAGAGAAAATGACTCAAACAGGTATTTCTCTTAAATATAGTAGTGGCATAGAATCATTTTGTAGATTTATGTATACACCGTAGCTAGTTTGATGCTGTAAAAATAGTGAAAAAAGCATATACAATTTCCATAAGATGATGTTACTGGTTGCGTCACTGCTGATTGTGTTGTTTTAGTCTCCCACAGGTCTGAGGCACTCACACATTCTACTCATGGCCACAAAACAACTCTCTCATCTGAGCATGGGGAGAAAAAGGGAGAAGAGGGAAAAGAAAGTGGTGATTATAAATCTGTAGTTATCTGTAGTGGATGGAAGTCTGCAGCAGATAAACTTTAACAAGTTAAACTGGGTAATGTCCTGAAAACTAAATTAGGCAGCAGCAGATATGTATCTAAAGCTTTGCTTCTTGTGTTAATTATGATTGTGGTGTCAGTTTCTCACAATTCTGAGGGACAAACCACAACCTCATCTGAACACAGGGAGAAACAGGAGGAGCAAGATGAGGAAAAAGAAAGACGCCCTGAAGAGACAGGTAGCCTCACTCTATTATGTGTAGTGGTGCAGAGTATATACTGTATATCTACAGTACAGAGATTTAAATACCTTAGTTTACTTGTTGTGCAGTAGACGCAGTGCTCCCCTAGATTTACATACTGTACTTGTGGTGCAGTAAATACAAAGTAGCTAAACTTTACTCACAAAGCTAATCTTGAAAACTTATGGTGTAAAACAAGCAACTGAAAACCAGGCTCAGGACAAACGTATCCAAATTCTTTCCTTTTAATACTAATAATGATGGTGATGCATCAGTCCCCCACATGTCTGGAAAACAAACATGAGATTCATAGCCACAAATCAAGAACTGCATCTGACCATGAGGAGAAAAGAGAGGAACAGTAGCAGAAAAAAAGAAAAACTGAAAGGACAGGTAGTTGTTTCAGTTGTGTGGACTAGACAGACCACTGGCAAGTCACTCACAAAACCTGGTCCCATTAAAAAAACAAAAACAAAAGGACACTACAAATGTTTTTGCTTCTTATTCAGCTTGAGGAACACAAACAAGACTCATGGCCACATAACTTCATTTGAGCACTGGGAAGAAAGGGAGGAGGAAGAGAAAGAAAAGCAGAGAAGACAGGTTTTAGAAGTAGAAGAGACAACATTGTCATAGATTTACGTTTACATACAGTACAGTAAATAAACATCAGAGCCACTTTGCTAACAAATTGACAGTTCATGGACCCTTAAACTGAAAAACAGCTGAAATGCATGTAAAATTTTGGTTGTTATCTTTTAGACTCCCACACTGAGGGACACATGCGTGAGATTCATGGCCACAAAACAACAACTTAACATGAGCATAGGGAGAAAAGGGAGGTGGAAAATGAAAGTAACAATGAAAGGAAAGGTCTCTTCTAAATGGAACGGAGGCCATCTTTTCATGGATTTATATGATCCACTTGTGGTGCAATAAATACGCAGCTGAAAAACGTATCACAAGATGGACAGCTTGCAATAAAAAAACAGTGCTGATTAAAAAAAAAGTGGATGCAGCAGAACTAAAAATTCTAATTTTGAAATGTTTGTCCTCGTTATGTTTATGACAGTTGTGGTGTAGTACGCCACGTCCATGAGACTCATGGCCACAAAACTACAACCTCACAAGAGCATAAAGACAGAAAAACTGAAAGCAAAGGTATCCAATCTACAATTCCCTGTAAATTTATTACTTTTGTTTACTTTTAGCAAGGATGTCAACCTTTTTCAAAGATTCAGACTGGAGTGAATAAAAGTAGCATGTAGTATTTTTTGCTTAACTAAGTCAAAGTCCACATGGCCTGCTGTAATCCTGATCCACACTGACAAACTGATGCAGTTCTACAAAATTTCACCACAAGTTTAATTTGGTACCTCACAGTAAAAATTGTCCCTTGTGCACTAAGAACTGGAAACAAGTGTATTTCAATTTGTCTCTTCAGCAGCATGACAGCCCGTCAGTTCATTTAAGAAACTACATTTCAGTTTTACACCGGTGGTATTTTTCCTAGACACTAAAGCTGAAGACAAAGAAAAAGGAAGTGATAAAGATAGGCATTTTGCTGATACACTGTTGAAAGTGTATAAAATTTACATTGCGAGATGTTTATGTTCACAACGGTTGCAGGGTCAGCTTCCCACAAGCCTGAGGGACATGGACATGAGACTCATGACCACAAAACCTCAACTTCATCTGGGCATGGAGAAGAGCACCACAAAGAAAGTAAAGCAATCAGTTTATATGTTATGCTAGAAATGTAACTGTAGCTTTATACCATCATGTACTTGTAGTGATTCAAGTATGCAATACATAATCTCTCACTGGTTACAATTATTAAGCTACAAGGAAAAAATATTAAACAGTAAAATTATACAGTATAACATTTTACCTGCTATAGTACAGAATGTGGTATCTTAGGGCAGAGACGCAACAAGTCGATGGTCATCCATTGATGAGAATCTGTCAGGGCTCATCTTGCTGGTGTGTCCTGCACCACGGCTCATCTTCCTGGTGTGTCCTGCACCATTGGTACTAGTCGGCCTCCATTGGCAGCTTTTTGGCTAATTGGACATGTTGAATCTGTCTCAGTTGTTGGGCTTCGTCAGTGAGACAGATACTAGGCTGTTGAGCCTAGTGAATCAATGCAGGAGAAGCGAGCGGTTTGGGAAAGCCCCTTAAACCTGTCGCTGTAGTGTCCATGATTTCACACATTTAGTACAGTTTCCTCTTGTTTTTCGCCCCAGCAACCTCCTTTCTTCTTCCACAACCAAAAGACCAAGGGCTGAGAATGGCAGTCATCTGCAGCTTCTCATCAGATATATTCTCGATGAGAAGCAGCTATAAACAGCAGCTGTTTTAAACAAGAGGTGCTTTGTTCATAGCTTATACTTCCACAATCTAGTTCTTCTTTCCCTTTCTGAACACTGAATGGTACAGAGAGTTATTACTGTCACGCAGACGGAGAACGTACGTGCTGGATGGCTGTAGTCTGCGGGGTGTGTATAAGTGTCACTTTTTCAACCCGGCTGGCCCAGACAAAGCCAACGTGAGGCAACGCAGAGGTCGGCCTTTGTTGCTGCTAGTTCTTTCATGTCGGCTTGATGTGCCTCTGCCCTTAGGACCCCACAAGTCTGAGCAGCACGCACATGAGACACGCGAACACAAAACAACCACATCTGAGCATGGGGACGAACAGAAGGAGGATAAAGAAATGAGGCATTTCTTATTTAATGGTTCTTGTAGTACATCACTAGTTGAACTTGCCTGCTCATATCAAAAATAAGTTTAAAAACTGCAGCAGAAATAAATTTGAATTTGTCTTTCGAGTGGCACAGTTAACTCAGTAAAATCAAGTTATAGAGCTAATTTAGTGTGGCATTAATATTTTAGCATTATTTTTGAGGCTGCTGAGGAAACGGCAAACACTTAACCCCATCAGATGTATCTGTTTGTTATGTTCACGATAACTGCGATGTTTCAGTCTCCCACAAGTCTGAGGGACACATACATCAGTCGCATGAGCACAAAACAACATTATCGGAGCACAGAGAGGAATGGGACAAGGAGGAGCATAAAGAAAAGAAAGGTATCTCTTTTATATCCAGTATAGTGCTGGCAATGTTTCACATATTGAGGTTTCCCTGTAGTGACAAACTTTCACCACAATTTAAACTTGTCAAGTAGCACAAAATGCCCCCTGAAATCTGGAAGCAGCAGGATCTAAATTTACTCTTGTGCTGATGACATTTGTTGTGTCAGTCTCCCACAAGTCTGAGGGACACGTGCATGAGAATCATGGCCACAAAACAACAACCTTGCCTGAGCATGGGCAGGAGGAGCATAGAGGAAGAAAAGCTGAATCAAAAGGTATCTGTCTTCTTATGTACATTGTTGGCAGCAACGTTCTTGTAGTCTTACACCTATATTTTACTGTTAGGGATGGAAACATGCAGTAGATAAACGTTTAGCACAATCTAGACATACTGTACTATACTGAGAAAAATAAAAGTGGAAACATATTGAAAATTTGCTTGTCGGCAATGGCTGTTTCAGTCACCCACAAGTATGAGGAGCACATCAATGGCTACGCCACAACAGCCTTATTCAATCATGGGGAAGAGAAGCACAAGGAAAGAAAGAGGGCTTTTATGTAGTAGTGGCTTTTTATTCTGTAATTTAGCTGGGTTTATTAAAGATGTCTTACAAATTTCCCTCACAAGCCAGCTTGGTAACTAAGCATTAAACTGGGCCACTACAAACAGCAGAAATATCTAAATACATGTATCTGTTCAAAAACATAATAGCCTTGTTGGCAGGGTAAAAGCTAAATTTGACACCAAAGCTAGTGTCTTTCTTTTAATCAGATTCTGACTGTAGCTGCAGGCTTAAATAAAATTACAGGAGAAAAAGAACCACAAACACACACACACACACACACGCACCAAGTCTATGAAGTTTTCCTCATATAATGTTTCTGTTGACAACTGTGGCATTTCAGTCCCCCACAAGTCTGAGGAACACATACATGAGCCTCACAACCACAAAGTAACAACTTCATCTGAGCATGGGGAGAAAAGAAAAGCTGAGGAAAGGCATCTCTTACACTCAGAGTGGTGGCAATCTTCTGTTAAAATGTACCTCACATTTTTGTGTGTTACTGTATGTCAAATACACTGACCTATTGTTCCAGCCCTATTAAATCTCTATTTTTAGTCAACTACATTAGAGTATACCATACATAAACGGGAAATACAAAACATTGGGAAAGCTTTCTCACAAATCTGCAGATATCGTCTTGTCAGTAGCTCTTGTTTGGTAAATTGAGGTAATCTGTGCTACATCAGTATAGATTGATTTGAGAGTTGTTGCTCCTTTGTAGTGCACCATGTCACTGAATCACTGGAGGGGGAAAGAAGCGGTCATGACACCACAACACACACTTGGGAACTTGGGAAAGACACAGAAGAGGAGGGAAAAGTGAAAAGAGAAGGTATAATGTGGACATGCAGTGCAACAGCATAGTGATCCCTAACTGGCTGCACACTGGGACCTAAAATTGATCATGATGAGGTTAATAGAAGACAGAGTATTGTATTTATATAATATGTTCCTCAGAGCTGCTCCATTAAATGTGCCAATTTAAATCACTGGAGCCAAGAGCTGAGTCATTATTTTCTTGGTTGAATCTGCCAAGAGACATTTATTATTCCTAGCCAAATCATCAGCTACAGTGTAAATTTATTAGGTCTTTATGTTTTTAAATGATTTTTAAGTCTTAATTTTGAATAAACATTTTTCAATTTCAGTTTGGTTCACACAATCCTCTCCAGCAGTTGTCATTGAATTAATTGTAGACGTTACAATTTCCATTTTTGAGCACATGTCGGCTTAAAAAGAATACATTCTTAACCTTGAAAAAAAAAAAGAAAAAACATTTGGCAAAAACATCTCACCACCAAGACCCATTCTGGTGGCACAAGTAGCTGTTCTGGACATCTCACAGTCTGTGGGGTCCAGCTGTTGATAAGGAAACCATTAAACTGTTGGTTTTTCAACCAGCCACACCAGACTGCCAGTCCACTGCAGATATCACAGACATTTAAATATTCTGAGTCAGGTGCTCCACTACAGTAGATCAAGTCTCACAACACCTTGAAGATAACTTGTGGGTTCTACTGAATCAGTTGAGCAACACTACTGTACTGTAGATGAACATGTCAGCTTATAGAACAAGGCGCCCTACTTCTTTCAGGTAGAATCTAGTCTGATCCACGTCTCTGTAGTTCTGATAGCTGTGACCAACAGGCTACACCTGCTCCAGCTGTGTCAAGGTCTAGTGCTGTAGATGACTGGTGCTGAAATGAATCTTAATACAACAATTCCTTCATCCTTCAAGGGCTTCTGAAACTCTTGATCTCAGGAGAGCCCCAGGCCAGACAGTTGTTTGGGATCATATATGATGATTTCAAAGGTAAGAGACCAATGAGAGCAGCACTTGGTCTGAAGATACACACAGGAGACTTGAGCTTTGTTAGATCCAGTGGGTTGTAAAGTCTTGCTGCTGTGTGAATAAAATGTGAATGCCATTTTTTTAAAGTAGAAAACCTGTGGAAGGATTCTGCTCATTGCATCCTTTTTCTTTCATTCTGCTCATTCTATGCATCTCTGCCTCCCTTGTGGTTCTGTTTGCTTTGTGTGCATGATCAAGGTAAGTATCCAAACTGTAAATTCAGAAACTATCAAACAACTACCCACACCGTCATTATTGATTTTAGAAACAATGCTTGGTAGCAAAATATACCATTATTCATTCAACTGCAGGCAGGGCTCTCTTTCTCTCAGTGTAACCATCTTTCACCATTCACAACTGATAAATACCAATAAAGCAGCATCTTGACTCGTAACATTAATTTGGGGAACAATGTCCAATTGCCTCACTAGTCTGTGGAGTAATTGGCCATTTATATTTAATTAGGCAGTTCTTCCCCCACTGCTAGCATGGTTCCCTCAGTGCTAAGAGAGGCACTTTACGGTGCTGCGCTCACTGGCTTCCTTTAAACCAGCTCATTAATATTTCAGCTGGAATCATCAACCAAACAATAATAAAATAATAATGTGACGGCTGATTAAACAGCTAAACTCTGACTTTTTAATCTGCATTTAAATGTGTATTTGCATAAACATGCCTGGTAAACACCTCTTTAGAGGACAGTGATGCCTTGCAGCACACTATTGCAGCCAACTTCTAAAGCTTAATAAAACCTTAATTAGGTACCAGCCTCAGCTAAGATAATCGTAGTGAGAATGTAGAGCAACACCCATCCACCTCTTCCTGCACCTCTCTGCACAATGCAGATCCTATGCTAAACAATATCGGGTTTTAATTTTTGTTTCATTGGAAAAAATAAGGGTCTTACTGTAGCATTCCCCGCAGCAGCTCTGATTTAAATTTGGAGGAAGTTCATGCATATAGAGCAAAACCTGCAATCAAGTCCTCTCAGATAATTTCATGAATTACAAAAAGAAAATTTAATTAAGAGCCCTGATTGTGCAGCACTTTATGAAAGGGAATTTAAGTCTGTGCAAATGAAGGACAAACAGTGAAAGAAGAGGAGGGGCAGTGGAGGTTTTCTGTCGACTAATCAGGGTCACACTGATTTCACGGTGGCAGGTGCAGCCTGGAAACACCTACTGTATCACTCCCCTCCTACTCCCTTGGTTATGATTCAGTGTCTTATCTACTTGTCCAGTAATGCAATTCAATTCACAGATGCATTTAACATGCCTGTACTCACACAGCTGCACACAAACAAGCATGTACACACACACACACACACACACACACACACACACACACACACACGATAGTGGAATTCCCATCAGTAAACAGTGCAGCACAGTGAAGCAGACTCAGCAAACCTGCAACCGTGGTAATGGAGAGGGTGTGGCTTGTCTTTATTGAACCAATATAGAGTCAGAAAGGCAAGTCATAAAACACAGCGATTCAATTGGTTTGTTAACTGATGCCTAACTAAAACTTACTAGTGCAAGCAATTTGTCATGTCCTACTGTCATTGAAGAAGACAGCCAACTCTGTCTCTTCTTGTTTAGACTGTGAGTGCTATGGACACTCCAACCGCTGCAGCTACATCGACTACCTGAACATCATCACATGCGTCAGCTGCAAGCACAACACCAGGGGCCAGAACTGCCAACACTGCAGACTGGGATACTTCCGCAACGCCTCTGCTGAACTGGATGATGAGAGCGTCTGCATCGGTCAGTCAGCTAGGGGACAGTGAGAGTGGGTTGAGGGGGATGGTGTGTGTGTGTGTTGGCACAGTGGTGAAGAGTAGTGTGTGACTGACAGAGGCCGCAGCCGTTACCGCTTTTAAGATTCAAGCACCCACTCAAATGTTTTTTCAACTGAAATCTACCATGTATGTAGTCTAGTCTTTTATGAACCACTTTTGCTTAGTACTGTAGCACAAGGGCTTACAAAAGAAACAGATTCAAGTTGTGTGTGTTTATACACTGGCTGAACAATGAGGAAACTGTAGCCCTTTTTATATCTGGTCCTTGAGCTTTAGCAAACAAAACAGTTTGGGGCATGTAAATAGAAACTACACTAATCAATATACTTTATATTAAAGACCAGCATGGCGTTGTGTAACATAAGGGTCCCTGACAGTGATCTACACACACACACACACAAATACCAGTATTATTGCACCTGATCTACAAACACACAGATAGCAACCACAGTGCTGTGGTTATGTAATATGGGTCTCTTCATCATTTCACTCTTATGAATATTTTATAATAAATGTGTTAATTTAATTTGGGTGCAAGTTAAAAAAAAACAAACAAACTAAGCTATCGGTTTACATCATGAACCAAAGTTTCTCTCATGACATCGACTAAGAAATGCAATGCAAATCTAAAAATCAAAAACTGAAAAATTGGTTTTGCTGAAGTTTTCAGATCCTTAATTTAAGCCACATTGGCAGCAACTACAGCTTCAGGTTTTCGTGGGTAAGCCTCCACAAGCTTTGTACACCTGGATTTTGCCAGATCCTTTTGTCCCAGAAGATCCTCTCAAGCTCTGTTAGATTGGATGGGAAGTGTCTAACAGGCAACTTCAGGTTGCTCCACAGATGTTCTCTGAGGTTGGGCTAGGTCGCTCAAGGACAGTCAGACTCTTGTCATGGGTCTATGGATCTACTCCAGCGTTGTCTCGCCTGTATGCTCTGGGTCACTGAAAGGTGAACAATCACCCCAGTTTCAGGTCGGTGCACCCAGAGAACCTTTTCTTCAAGGACCTCTCTATATTTGACTGCATACATCCTTCCCTCTGTTGTGACCATGCCTGATTGATTGAGAGCTGCCGAGATGTTCATCCTTCTGGCAGGTTCTTGCTTCTGTGGAAAGGATTTTTTTTAAACTCAGTCAGAATGACTATTGGGTTCTCGGTCACCTCCCTGACCAAGGCCCTTTTTGTCCAGTTACTCACTTCAGCCAACTCTACCTGGTGGCCCCAGACTTCCCCCACTTCACAACTATTGAGGCCACTCTGCTCGTCGGAACACTCAAAGCTTCAGATATGGTTTTACACCCTTGCCTTGAATGTTTCACCACTAAATTTTATCACGGTACCTTATATACACAGGTGTGTGTCTTTGTAAAGACACATCAGGGATAATTAAATGACTTCCTCTTTTATCTCCACCTCTCTCTCTTCAGAGTGTAACTGCAACCAGATGGGTTCTGTTCACGACCGTTGTAACAGTACAGGCTTCTGCCAGTGTAAAGATGGCGCCACAGGGGCCAAGTGTGACGACTGTGTGCCGGGCTACTACTGGAAACAAGGCTGTTACCGTGAGTAGAATGAGGGCTGAAGAAATGTTGTAGCCTTCCAGGACCTTTGTGAGTGCACTGTGCCACTTAGCTGGTGAATCCCCCTGATGTATTCTTTACTCCTGGGAGAATAGATCATGTAGCTCATTAGCAGCTTCAGCTACTCCTTTAATTGATGACCCTCTCACACCTTAACCCCACTGCAGGTAATTGCCTTCCTCCACCATTTACCACCATCTAGTCAGGGGCCTCGGTCTCAAACAGGCCCTCCCCACCGACCCACTACAGAATGTTTTAGGTTTGACAAGTCATTTCAAGTAGTCCAGTGCAACAGAAGCAATTATCTTTAGTGTAATAAAAATGTTTATGTAAATATTTCTTGTCACAGAAACCTGATTCTCTTTTCTCAAAACATTTTTAGGTTAAGTATCTTGTGCAGTACAGCTACCTCTGTGCTTTTCTCTAATGTCTTTTATAGCATTTTAATGATGCTATTTGTTCCGCCAATTACGCCCTTACTTAAATATCACACATGCAGTGCATTTTCTGCTTGGTTAGAGACAGTGATTTTAACCTGACCCTCAGAAAGTGCAGGCACAAGAAAACAGACACTGAAAAGGGCTGCAAAAACAAAAAAGGCAGGTGTTACCTGTTGTTGTCCCTGAGGCAGAGACTGGAGAATTTATCTTGCCTCTTTCCTTCCTCTTGCTTTCATTTCTACTTTGTTCTCGCTGCCCTGAATTCTACTCCTCATACCATATCTCTGTTTCCCATCACGCTGTTTCTAACACTGCCGGTCCTTATCTTCCCCCGCCTGTCTCGCTTTGCCATACATCTTTCTTTCGTCTATGTGCTCTTTACTCCCCTATATCTTTTTACCACCTGTCACTCTGTCACTTTGCCACACCCTTTTTATTCCCAACTCCTTTCATTCTCCTTACTTCTGCAATTTTTCCCCACTCTCTCTCTCTCTCTCCCTCCTTCTCTGTCTCATCTGCCTTCATCTCCACTCACAGCTAACCTGTGCGATGAGGAGATGCTCCTGTGCCAGAATGGAGGAACGTGTTACCAGAACCAGAAGTGCATCTGTCCTCCAGAGTTTAAGGGGGTGCTGTGCCAACACTCTCGCTGTGAGGCAGGCAAGGACTGCAACACTGCCTCTTCGCCGCACTTCTCCACGGCCACCCTGCTGCTCTGTACTCTGCTAGGCCACCTGCTGACGAGATTAACTCCGCACTGAGCCACAAAAAAAAACTCTCAAACCAAGGAGTGTGTATATGTGTATGTACGTGAGGTGAGGCGAGACCCAAACTGGGTAGGGCCATGCCTGTGATGGACCCAATGAAAACACACCTCAGCAGTCGCATAAGTGCGCACAACATTAACTGGCCCCTTATGAAAAGACATGCGCACACACACACCCCTCAAAGGACTGTTATAATACCGATTGTGTGCTCATGTGTGAGGGGAAAAAAAAAGGGGGAGTGACCTCAGAGAAAACAAATGCAGACAAAGGGAAAAACAATCATACCAACCACTGTTCCCTTTATTCCTGAGCTGGAGCTATGTGCATCAAACCAAAAAGCCTAAAAGAAAACACTTCAATCACCACTGTTTCACGTCAAAGGGAATGGCTGTTGTAATGACAATGACCTCTTGTTTTTCCCCCACTTTTTTCCTTGGTTGAGTTGAGGATCTCACCTCCGTTAGACTGATGGCCAATGAGTGTGTGTCAGCCTCGGTGAGAGGACGAGACATGTCAACATGATGGACAGATGGGTCAGGAGGCGAGGTGTGCATTTCATCCTGCTGCTGAGGCCTACATAGTATATTAAACAGGTCTCATTTCTTCAGAAAAATGAGACATGGTTTTACATTTATTCTACTTCTGCTGCGTTATTTTTTTTTTTAATTATACCTTCAGTCATTGTATCTAATGTGCCCACTAACAGTTGCTGAGATTATACATATTACATAATATCCAGGGGCTTATGAATTATAAAAATTTAGTCACTATTATGGTTGTTATAGGAATGAGTGATTGTTGCCACACATAGCAAGATTTAATCTTCACGCAGTATTCAGGAAGAGAATTTAAAATAATTTAACTTATCAGAAGAATAAAAGAGAGAGACAAGATATCAATCATGTATCAATATTATATGACATTATTTGAATATTTTTTGTAGAAATTATTTTTGTTTCAAGTTACAATAAATTATAAAAACATTTACAGCTATTCTAAATGAGCATTTTATTACGCATGTGTAAACCTTGCAGTAAATGTTATTTGCCCTCTTGCTTGCACTTTATTGATTCAATCTAGAGTCCAACATTACATGCTTTTAACATCTTTTTTCAGTGGGCTAAAAGAAGAAAAAAAATCATTTAATAACTTAAGACAAGAGAGCCCTAATTTATTTTGGACAGGGTGTTGAATGCACATTAAAAATGGATTATTCCAATTTGAAATCTGACAATCATACAACTTATTTGCTGTCAATAAGAGAATATAAATGATTTTATTCTGATCAAGCTGCAGAGCTTTTTTTTTTTTATCTGAAAGTGTCACCTGCAGATACACCACAAGTAATTGGTTAAATTAAAAACATCTTCCATAATATAAAGAGTGGAGATACGCTCATTCATAATTGTCCTAGGACACTGAGATCGACTGAGGTCAGATTTTCTCATCGTTACTCTCCTTCAGATTCCTAATCCTTGTTTATGAGGCTGTTCCAGTGACATGTTGTGTTTAGCAAACATGTCTTTTGAGTGTTTTTTCTTTACAAATTTACAGCATCACTTCTCGGATAACTGTTCCATTGCTGAGTCAGCCCAGGTACACAGTGGATAAAGAGACATGAATGCTGCATTACAGCAGAATGTAGTGTACATCAAAGATATATGTGAGACTAAGCCTGTGAGAAATGACAAGACGGGGATTCTGATACGACTCCTCTGTTTCTGAGCTGGTGTTAGCTGCATGAGCTATTCTGTGTGTAGGGCTCATCCCCTCTGAGCCTGAATGGTGTCAGAGATATGGGAGGAATACTTTATGACTGCAGGACAGTGAGAAATGATAAATGAAAGGAACACATTTCTTCATGAATCAAAGAGCAGGTAATTCTCACAGAAGAAAATGTATGGCAGTGTACGATGTTTAGGTCGAGTGCAAACACTTGTGATCACGGAAAAAAGATCAGGTTTGGAGGATTATAAGATCAATGATATGAAATATGGCCAAAGTACAGGCACAGAACTAATCAAATAAACAAATTATGACAAAACTGTGTTGGTACGAGAGCTCAAAACACTCCAACTTAAAGGAATAGTTTAACATTTGGAGAAATTGTTTTTTGCCTTTCTACCAAGAGCTTGATGAGAACACTGATGCCACTCTCACACCTGTATGGCAAATACATATGAAGCTACAGACTGAAGCCAGTTAGCTTAGCATAAAGACTGGAAGCAGGGGTAAACAGCTAGCCTGGGTCTGCCCAATGTTCAAAACCCCTAGAGCTCAATAAATGACAAATAAAACTGGAACTGCCTACTTACACCTATTCAAAACAAAAGTACAAACAAGTAAATGAATATGCCAATCAATCTACCTAATTAAACACACAAAAAAGTAGCAACACTATGTTTGCTGCTTTGAGATGAACCTGGAGATACATTAAAAAAAAAATGAATTAGTGTAGACTCCCAAAACAACATAAAGCTCCTCTTTTTATCTCACCTCTGACTCTGGATAATGATTGTAAAAGATGCTTTAACTCATTTTTACACGCTTGGTGTCTGAGTAAATTTCAAAGTGGTCTTGCACATAATGCGAGACCACTGAGCCTTGTGTATTAACAGAAAGAGATGGAGAGCAGGACAAGGTAGTGCAGATACAGAAATAAGCACATAGTGTCATAGCCATTTCATGAACATGACCTCAGACAGAATCTGGACTTAGAAAGGTAGAGTGTAGCACGTGCCAACTCTGGTAAGCATCTGTTTAAAAGCTTGCAGATGCTAGAGAACAGCGGCTGAACAAGTTTGTCTTTGGCCTCCTGCAGTCAGCTGGCTGAAATATGCCTCTGTTTGTCACTGTCATCTCTGTACCGTTTTCCCAGCTGCACCATTGCCTCCTGTTTGGATTATTTTCAGCTATGGATTTCACACAGGTCCTTAAGGCTTCCACATCTGATTGTCCTAAAATTTCCTTTTTCAGGAATCCATTGTTTAGAGGATACACAAGCCAGTTACCTTCAGCATGAACAGGTCTCTGCCAGTCATACATTGCACAGCCATATCCTGCACATGACCTGATTTCTCCTCTAGCTTTGTGCATTTCTCTTGAGCTGATGTCATGTTTCATCATCTCTCTTAAAAACATGTAAGGTTAGTGGTACAGCAAACCTTTGCTAGACACAATCTCTCTGGGGGAAGCCTGACTGAGCCCATCATATTTTTGAGAAGGCAGCATGGACTCAATCTGGGTCAAAAACCCTCACAGCTCAAGTCCCACTGTTTGCACACCGACATCCTCGCATCACTACAGCCAGCTTTCAATCAAGAGTCCAAATCAGTTCCTTTTTGAGAATGGAACCATTTAAAACTGGTGATTTGACAACTGTGCTGTGAATGTTCATGTGTCAGTCCTGTACAGCTGATCCTGACACCTGAATGTAATTCAACTTCACTGCCAAAAAACCCTGAAGAGAAAGAAGGAGCAAAGGACTTGATTCTGTGTTGTTAGAAAGCAAAACAGCATCTAGTCAAACAACACTACATAACTAAATATGCTTAAATAAAAAAAAAAAAAGAAAAGAAAATTGAAGGTATCTTTTAGGGCAGCCTTACAGATTTTCTACGTCTACCTAAAATAAAAGTAGTGTCCAACCACACTGTCATCTGACATGTCAACATGCAAGTATGGGCTGGCACTATATTAAATAGATGGATAGAAAACCAGCAGACTAATCTTTATGACCAATAAAACCATGTAGATTAGTACTGATGACAGGGAAGAGATGTTTTTGTGTGCAGGAAACAGACTCTCCTGAAGGTACCAAGATGTGAATACTGTTAGATTATCTGTCATGCTGGATCTTTTTCACAGAGTCAATATCATTTCTCAACAACAGTTATGCAATCTTCTCCAACAGGAACAGGAAAAATAAGAACTACCAGCAATAAACCCCCTTTAAAAAAAATAATAACTAATGTAATCCCAGTGAAGCAGCTCAGGTGCAGAGATGTGTTACTGTAGGTGAATTTAATATGCCTGGAGCAACTGAAACTATGTTTATATGAAACTGTACTTTTAAACTCCATCTGCTACCACCAAAATGGTGTGGTAGCTGTGTTGAACCTGTGAAATATCACAGAATAAGGCTGCATTAATATGCATCAGCAATTTATGCATCACGAGGCCACCACCGAGTATGTGGAAGCAACAGCCTCCAGTTGGCATTAAAGGTCTAACAGCAACGGGTGTGTGGTGGGTTTCATGTAGCCGGGGCTCTTTCCACATGAACACACATGCTCCTCCCAAGGACTCACGGTAATGTTATTTACAAACAGAAATTGAACACATTATGTTCAAATTAAACATATATTCTTTAAATTTACACCTCGGGTCAGTAGAGCATAGCCCCACTCCCCTCCCCTTTAGCTGATTAAGTTCCCATCATTCATCTTGGTGCCATGTTTACCTGAGGCATCTGTAAGGACACATGCAGGCGCTGCCAGACATAAGGAGATGCTGGGCACACAGTTTTCTTCAGCACAAGACAGAATTAATACCAGTAACTTTCAGGTGAAGAAAACTGATCTAACAATTGTGCAAAAAGCTCATTTGTAAAGCAGAATACTGTTAAAACAAAAATAAATTACTAAGGCCATAGTACACCTACCAACACAAATGCAGTAAGTCAGGACAAATCAACAAGGAGCCAGACTAAATAAGTATAATGTCCAACATTAATCTTTCAACCTTTTATTCAAGCATTTTCTCATAAAAATAAACTATATTTCTGTCAAGGTCTGGAGCATTTAGCATTCACTTCTGTCATGAAATCCATAAATGGAGGAATCATAACGAGCTAACCTTTATCTTTGCATTAAAACAAGGATGATTTAAAAGGTAGAAATACAACAAACAGAGTATGTGAGCTGTTGCCTGATAATATGAATCAGAATGCATAATAGCATACGTTATTGTGCACGTCAGCCAGGGTCAGAAGACTCGAGTCTGTAGTACAGTTCAATACACTTCACTCAAACAATTGAGTCACACCAAATAACACTGATTACAAAATAAGTGTTGTCTAAATGCACACTCCCTTTGTATCTTCATTTTCTCTCGCTCTCATTTCCTCTTTACATTTTAGTCAGTATTATTAAATTAAATTGATTTTCATTCCTACTGGAGACACCAGCTCAAGTCAGGCAACGTTCGACCCATGTCCAACTCTGCCAAAGAGCATGGTCAGCTGACCTGTGTTGACCCATTCAGATAGACTCTCCGTGTAGGTTAGAGAACACAATGGCTTCATTTACATTTATAATTTCAGGTGTCTCATGTCTGGAAAAGGGGAATATTCAGCTTAAGCTTAAATCCTACATAATTCACAAAGTTTACAAACAACCATTTATTTTTTTTAATCAATATCATGATATTCTCTGCAGCCATTTAAGCTCATTAGTCTCATGTAAGCCTCCGCCATGTAGCTGGACTCAGTATTGGTCAGTATTTGTGGCAAGGTGTGTAAAACTGCTCTTCTTTTCTCTGCATAAAGGCTGAGGCAGCACTGTTTTTGAAAAATGTTCTCGACCTCGCCACAATTTCATTGTCCTGTGCTGCATCTTGATTCTCCTCACGATTGCTCATTTTTATGTTTCCAGCAGTGAGTGCGTGTGCGCTTCTTTCCTCGTTTAAGCTCTATATTTGTCAGCTACACAGCCCAATTGCTGTAGTCTAATGGGGTGATTGTGCAGATGACTGACCCAAATGCAGAACAGAAACATTTGCCAAAAAGTTACAGTTCATCACTAATTATCAAGATCATTTTATTGCCCGGCCATACATTTTAATTTACACTTGGCACATAAATGTATCCCCATTGGCCAGATGACACACTGTCGTGGTTTTCCCTCTTCCATGTAAATCAGGGTAAGCCCCACACCAGTCCAGACTCTAATGCACCTAAAGCTGCTTTGTAACAACCACAGACATGGAGAAAAAAAAAAGTCATTCCTACACTTGAGGTTTAGCTAAAATAGTAACAGTTTAGCTAGCCTTAACTACTCCTCAAACTAAATCAAACATGAAAGAATCATGTTTGTGGACTAGGAATAAGTTTACCATCTTCCATGACTGTCTCACTCACACAGCTGTACACCCATACAGACAAATACTCTCTCCTCAACTCAGGCCATACAGGAACTGATCAGGAGTCAGATAAAATCTACAACAGCTCTGTGAGCCTTCAAGCTATTGTTTTTCCTCTTTCCTGCCAATGTAATGGTGTAAGGAGAACAACAGCGATCACAGACAACAGACCCTGTAGAAGACATTTCCAGAGAGTGCTTACAGTAATAGTTATATCTGCTACAAGCTTACGTGTGCATCTTGAAAAGACAAATGCATTTTTTTTTATTTTTAAAACGTCTCAAACAACTTCCCCAGGATTGAAATCCATCTTGAATGTATATACTCAGCAACACTCCGTTACTGTCCTGGTCAGCACGTCTATCAAGTCCTTTTGCATTTGGATCATGTTTGAAAGTGGATATGTGGACAGATGATTACCACACAACCAGTTATCTTTGTGTCACTCTGTATTACATCAACAATAGGTGTAAATTTACTGAGCAAGTGAGATGCAGTGACTTTTAAAGTAGCTATGTAGCCTGTGGGTTTAAGCACACGGTTCAGGTCACAAGATGTTTATTAATGGGTCGGTTTGATTTAGAAATAACTGCAGGTTGGTTCCAGTACAGAGTTTTGCAGGTGCAGGATGGTACAGCTTTGCAAAGTCTGTAGGTTGTTGAATAAGCAAGTAGGAACTGCTTACAATGGACCTTAGTTTGACTGTCTTCCACTGCCTTGTTTCCTACAGTGTCCTTTACCACCATATGCACATCTGAAGTGTTCGGTGTGCCACATTTCAAACATAGTGGCAGATGTCTGAGAAGTGGCTGCCACTGTGCAACACTCACCGTGCCTGTGCTTCAGCCCCCCTCCCCCCAAAAAATGAAATCTCTGTCACATCACTAAGCTGTCACTGTACTAGTGGGGCTGACATCAGGGCTCCAAATGCCAGTTGTAAAACATAGGCTGGGAAGTCTGCTGCCCTCTCAGCTGCTCCTGCAGAGGCACAGCAGCGTGGAGATGCCAGTGGCTTTGAGCTCATGAATGTGAATGGAATTTTCTGTGATGTTTTTATAGTGTCTCAGTTAAAGCTCTCTGCATTTTAAAGACTACAGTCAAAGTCTAAGTTGTGTGCCAGTGTTTTGCAATACAAATGCAATGCTTGTAGGAATGGCAATGTACTTGGGTGCAAATTAGGTTTGTGCTGGAGTATACCCTCTGCACACCCATGTTGACAGCTATAAATTCCAGCTATAAAGACATAATGCTTTGCTATTAGCAGAAATAACTGCATTATGATACAACAGCTGAATATAAGCACATACTGAATGCTTTTTTGGGGGTTTTGAGTCAACTCAGTTTCTTCCACAGTGTTTTGACAGGAATCACAGCAGACTGTGAAGCGGCTGGTCTGATCAAAACTTTTATGAATTAGAAGGGAATTTCAGACACATACAGAATGGAGCTGTAGATTAGTGTCAAGCTGTATGCATATAAAGTGTGGAGATCTATTAAAATGTACAAAGATGCACATGTACTGTATTAAAGCAATGATGTGTTTGGCTGAGAAAAATCCAAATATGACATTTGCAAATATTTACTGAGATTTATAAAGTGTCCAGATTAGACAAATATGTCTCCAGGTCCGAAAATGATGTAGCTCCTGTTTCATATAATTCTGATTCAGTGTCCTGAAGTTAAATGGAACAGCTCAAATCAGTGTCCAGTTATTTGTGGGTCTCTGTCAACGATTTGGTGCATTCAGACTGGCAACTTCAATTTATCCTGCGGTGGCTGCAGGTTCTGGATCATTTTCTGCTGGGTGATATAAAAAAAATCTGTTGGAACACACCACATGTACATGGATTGGCATTATTCAAATGAATGAGTTCTTTTTTTTTTGACAGGACTAACATCTGCCTAAATGCAGCCTTTCATCAGTAGACATTTCAAATGTCATAAAACATGTTAAAGTGTGCTATATAGTGCAAAATATATAAATATAAATCAAAATGCAATACCAAAATGAATGGTGGGCCTGAGAGGTCAACATAGTGCAGCTTAAGAGAGAATCCATACAAACAAACAAAACAAGGAGAATAAAAAACATTACATAAACTTGACAAAACACTTACAGCATTTAGAGAAAAAAGGCTGCAAACACAGAAAGCAACCAAATACACTAAACATGCTGCAAATAGCACAGTCTAAAACAGAAAAGGTTTCCAGGGGCCACTCAGAAGGAACGGGCACTGCTGGGGCAGGATTAGTCGTTTTCTTAATTTGCTTGTGTTTTTGCCCTAGGTTGCAGTGTGTTGACCTCTCAGGGCCACTGTAAAAGAGCACTGAATAAAGGCACAAATTAAAATGTACATTTAATGTTAAAAAGCTGCAATGCATGTATCAAATAGCCTACAGGACTTACAGATGCTTTATAGTACTAAAAACAAGAATTAAGAAATTCTCTCAAACATCTACCAAAGCTATACAGATCACAATTAACAGCCTAATGCACAACAAATGAGTTCTAAATTATACAAAACCTCAGTGAGCCATGTCCCTGTCATTGCACAGCAGCACGAACATAAGTTCAGCACAAGATATGACCTCCACAATAACCACACAGCCAGCAGCTACAATGCCACATGGAGCATTAACAACTGGGAAAAGGCAGAAAGCAAAGAAACACAAAAACAGACAGGGTGTATTTGGCTCACCATATATGATGTGGAAGTCCTTTCTTTTATTGTGTTGAATTGGTCTATATCTAGGTTGTTCTATGTCCCACGTATTGTTGTGATAATAACCGTTTTCACAGTTTTCCTTGACAGAACTGTTTCCAGTCTTCTTTCCGTCCCCACTCACTAACTATTCCTACAGAAACACGGCAGCTAATTTTCGCTTGTTGCGATGTACAATTCAGTTTCTCCTTTCTGTCTGGTGTCCTGTTTATTTGCAGTTTCAGAACAATATTGCAACTCCCCCATCTACGAATATTTGTTTTAACGTTTCTTTAATTACAGCCTGAAATGCACCTGTCATCTTCTTCTTCCTCTTCTTCTTCTTCTTCTTCTCCTTTTAATTAAGGCAGCACAGACGCACCTGGACCTGTTACTGCACCTGCACAAGGAAATTCCCTTATAGTTTTTAAAGACAGATAAGAAACATTTTAAGTGAAATGGGACAAAGCAACAAGGGTCAGAGTATTAGCAAGATAATGCAGGATTACAGTAAGGCTAATGATCCAAAGTTAGGGCGGCCACGAATAAACCCGCAAACAAGTCAATCTTCAGTGATTTTATCCTGTGTCATGCTTCAGTCTAATGTCTACAGGAACTTATTGTTTCTGTTAGATCTATAGTTTGTTTAATAGATAGTGTTTTATTTTTCTTTCTGTATGTTTATGTTTTATTTTCCTTAAAAGAGCAGGCACCATTTTTGTGCACAAATCAAGGTTATCAGGACAAGTAGGTTTATAGATACTAAAACAACATGGCAGAGGCACAAACATGGAAGAATTGTAATGTAGCCTGTGGTTGTTTGTTTGTCAAAACTAAACTTTTTGGACATTTTTCCTCCATGATAACACATTTACTTGATTAAATGTGGGTGTAGTTTGTTCATTGGAATCTTGAGGTGAAAATGATGTGGACTTTTTAGCATTTGGATATGTTTCTTCCTCACAGACCCTCCAAAACCATCACAGATCATCTAGCTCACTCACTGTCATTTGTTATAGTTACCCAATAATGTGTGAATCGCCTTGTAACGGTTCAGTAGGCTAGGTAACTTATCAGATGTGTGTTTGAACTGATCAGCCACTTAAAACTGCGTCACGCTGAAGGGGTTTTATTGACTGGAAGCTCAGACTCCTGGTTAAGATTTTGTCAAAGCTCCTCTTCATTAGCCTCGAGGGGCTCAGACATCGAGCAGTTCATCTCTCAACAAGTGGTTGGCAAAGCCAAAGAGACATTACACCCTGAGGTATAATGTCAGTAATCCTCTCTGACAGATTCCAGTCAGCTGATCATGGCTTTTTTCACAAGCACAGAACAACCAAAAATAAAAAACAGACACTTTGTTTTCATGTCCTGTGTTTAATCTGCAAAATATTCATCAAGGAGACCGATTTCCTCACACTTAGTGGCACTGCCGATTATTTAATTGCACTAAAGCAGCCCTACTGTTGGCTGCATCCATTACACACCATGCTAGGTCAAATCAATGTGAATTACTGTTAACCTATTTATGTACATCAACAAAATTCCATGTGTCTCTAGTTGGCTTGGTCTCAAAGATGAAGATGATGAAGATTTGATTAAGGAATACCTTAAAAGCAAATGTTCTGCCTTTGGTATGAAATCTGTGCAAATACATAGGACCATAAAAACAGGGCTTTGTATAAACATTGGCAGATATTCATTTGAAGCAACAGGAGGGAATTCACAAACCCACTTCTCTGATTTCAGCCTGTCCAGCTGAGCTGATTAAAAATGAGATCTGAGAGAAACACACCACTCAGCAATATGGAGGTCAAGAGAAACTGGAAGAAAAACAGTCTATAAAAAAGAAATGAAACAAAAAACACTCAGCAAGTAAGTGACACAAGGGAAGGAGCTGGGTTCAGCAACAAAGAACTACTGACAGAAACGTACGACTCTGCAGAGGGAACGTCCTCTCTGTGCCATACAGTACCTGCTGTTTAAGTTACCCGAAGCATTTCGGTTAGAAGATGGTACAGTTCAGCCTCAGCAACCTTTTCAAAAGATACTGACAGAACAAATAAAAAAAAACAGCTTTAGCATACCTAAAGTATACAGTAATTAACAGGGCATGGTTGTATATTATTTTAGCACTGATTAAATTTTATTACAATTTTAACATCTTCTTACATAGCAGTAGTTATACTGAATATCATGATTAAGTGGCCTGCAATGATCTTTCTCACAGCCAGTTTCACCCAGAAAAGATTAAAGAGTCCTGTAATATCTTGAAATGCATTTCTTTATTTCAGATTTCAGATTTTTAAAAGCCTCAAGAAGTTGTTCTGTTTTGTATGCTTTGTTAGAAAGTATATTTCCATCTCTTTTGTGGTCTTTGTTCTTGTTCCTCTCAAACACTCCGCCCACAGTCATCCCATTCTTGCAGTTTCTTCATGGATGGCAGAGCACTGTGTCAGCTACTGCCACACGCCTGAACATCCAACTGAAGGCTTCAGTTACTGAACAGTGATAGAAAAAAGAAACCTTTTTTTGGAATAAGAAAACAAATCTTATGTACTTTTCCCAAAAGTTGTCAGTTTTCAAAGTTCCTACAACTGAGAGATCTGTGACTTGCAAATCAAATGAAACATTTAATGTCATCAAGTTCCTTCAAAAAGCAGAATGACTGCAGTCTGCAACCATAGTGTCTCTGTGAGGCTGCATTTGGACCTTTTGAGCTAAATGCTAACATCAGCATCAACACAGGTTAACATTTTAGCATGATAACATTTGCTAAGTACAGCTAAGGTAGACGAGAATGTTGTTTATGCTGTGCATTTGATTATAAACCAAAGAGTTGGAAACTTAATGATGGCACTATATGAAAAGTTAAGGGCTCCCCGTCTATTATTCATCCAATTCAGATGTGAATGTTTATGGCAGCCCATCCAACAACTGTAAAAGCATTTCACTCAAACCACTATGTCAACCTCATTAAGCCTTATGGGAATGATAATCCTCTCTAGTTGAGATATATCAGTCTGAATCAAAAAGACGAACTGACCGATGGACCAACAGACAGTGTCAGGTCCACTCGGTACAACCTGCCTTTCTTCCATCTTTCTCTCCTCTGCTCTCTTGACCTGCGGGATCTGCACCTCAGCTGTGTTGCATTCGGTAATTAGCGACTCGTTTGTCGGTGCGCACAGTTGGGGTGCATCCCGATGATTACTTTCCTCCTTATTTATACCTCTGGCAGACGCTCCGTCTTAGCCGGAGCATTAACTTACCTAACTTGCATACCCCGTAACCGCCCTATATTCGTGGTATGTATTGTATGTCATTTTGTTTTCCACACTGACAGTTCCTGTGCTGTGGATCTCATTAGTTATTTGTTTTGTGTTATACATCTCTAGATGTCCACGTTGACAGTGGATGCAGTGGATTTCCTTTTTTTGTTCGCCAATCCTCCTGGTTAGTGTGTCTATTCACCTGTCCGTCCTGTTCCTCCCACTCTCCTGGTTTCTGTCGTTAGCCTGTCTACTCCCCTGGTTGTCCTGGTCTCCTCAGCTGTCTTTACCCAGCCCTGGTTGTTTGTATTCATTGACTCTGTTCCTTTTTGTGATCCCCATCATTAAACCACCTTTTTTTTTTTACTAGCACCTGTTGAGTCCTACCGCAATTCTCCTTCACCCTCCTGGTGAGGGGGACTAAACCATAACAGACAGACACTGCCATCCACAGAGCCACACTACTAGAATAGTGAAAATAATAATAAATAAACTAAACAAGCTATCCTTTTTAAATAAAAATAATAATCCTCACTTTTAGTTATGAAAAAAGTTTTATATTTGGCCCCTAGGAGCTCATATTGTCATTTTACTCTCCAACCACCAAAACTAAAGATGTCAGTTCAATAAACGAGGGGGAGCTTTACATTTTCTGATTGATTCAAGAACTTTTTCATGTTGCTAAAAAATGTGCAAAGCCTAGGGGAGATCTGCTATAAGCCTCCTTTATACGTTACGTCTAACTTTAATGAGATCTGCCAAAAGCACTTTATCACAAGAACACGATAGAGGTGGAGTCAATGCGGTCAATTTAGAAAGAGCAAGACAGTCAGTGCGTTCAGACTTTCTCTGCAGACCCAGGAGCAGAAACTCAGAACTGACACCTCAGAGTGCAGTTATCTTTTGCATAATAGCATCTGGATTTTCTACAATGAATTAACACTACCTCCTCAGAAAATGGGCTTAAAAAAAGATTTGAATTTTTGATCTTCACTATGTAAAAGTAGAGTAATACATTCCTTTGTTTGCTATATTGTAGGATGTATGCTGAGTTTTGTTTGCATTTGAAATCACAGATCTTTAATGACACTATAAGCTTTTATCCACAACCAAAAAAACAGACTGTTCAGATAGGAAAAGCCAGATAGCCAAAAAGCGTTTCAGTAATATTTGTACAGAGAAGGACCTCACAGAGTGTATCGGAAGCGGAAGCAGAGGATAATGGTATTTCTTGTGTAACATGTGTGTTCTACCAGCAGGCAGCCTCTGGGGCGCCTAAGTGTACCATCTGTGACCAGGTCTGCAGTGCCATCCTACCCTGCACTAGTGCCGCTGATGATGACAACATGTTGGAGTACATGACTTCTGCTTTCACTGCCAGAGAACAGTCAACAGGAAGCAGCATCATTTGTTTTTCTTTCTTAGTATAGTTCTGTTTTGTAGCATGAAATAAGACAGGGCTATGCCAACAGATTTGCCTGCGGAGGCTGTTTGAAGGGAGACAACACACATCTCTGTACTTCATGTGAAGAGATGATCTTATTGAACTTATTATGTAACCATGTTTAAGAGAAAGGAGAAGTCCTTTTATTATCAAGTGTGATTTAATGTTTTAATCTTGCTGTGTGATAATCTGTAATTTTCCCCTGTGTGTGATGCAGCCCGGATTTAATATTGGTTAGGATTCAATCTGAAGTTGTATAAACTTGTATTATTTCCTTATGACTAGCATGTGCAGGCCTCACAGAGGAGTTTGCAGACCACAGACCTAACAAGTCCTTTTCATCTTATCCTTTGGTGACATAATGAGTAATTCAGTAAAGCACCGCATGAAGACATGCAACCAAAAAAAAAAGCTAAAGGTCTTAATTAATTAATTTGCAACTGTTAACCAAATGGCAGCTTCACTTGATATAAAGCTAAAGTGAGTTTGTAAAGTTGAATGCTGGTGTTTTCTTGAGTCTGAGGTTTCCCAGAGGGCACAGAGCTAAATCTTTGCGAATTCTATTAGATCTGTAATACAGTGTACAAAATGCAAGAAATATTAATAACAAAATGACTATTGTTATTATAATCCTTGTTATTATGAATGAGTAGATTAGTAAAATAAAAGTTGGTTCGATGCAATGACTGACTTGTCAAACACAGGTGTAGCCAATGGTATTAATAACTGCACACCTAAATGGAGGAGCGATCATGTCTTTGCTCACACCTGTGTTTTTCTTGATATGGTGAGTCAAACAGTTCAACATGAGAAAAATGGGTAAGAACCTCGTTATGAAACCTCTGGTGGACACAAAGTTTCAACAAACATGTTAAGGCACTGATGAGTGAGAGCAGCAACAAGAACATTCATTGCTAACCTTATAGTACATATATGCCCAGATAAGTCAAGCTGTCCTCTTCAAAATGTTGACTTAACTGCAGAGTGGACCATTCAAAGGATATTACGAGAACAGTTATCGCCACCATAAACTGCATTGCAAAAAAGATCACAATGATCTTGGTCTTCAAAGTTTTGAACAGGTCTGTCATTAGCAGCAATGATTGATCTAACAAGGAACAACAAACCTTATTTCATTGCAGAATATTTGACTTGTTTAACACAGGTGTCACCAAAAACAGACAACTCTCAGCTTCTGCTGGAATGTAAATCTCTTTCTGTTCCCCTCTTTAAGACTTGCTTTAACAGATTATAGTCCATAAAATATAAACTATGTTCAATACACTCCAGCATTTTAATATGGCCTTATATTAGATGTATGAGGGTGAGGTATGATCTAGTTTTATATTTTGCGTAAATTCCTTCCTTTCTCTCTCTCTCACACACACACACACACACACACACACACACACACACACACTGTTGCATGTACCATTTACCTGGTGTAAGAAACTGATGCATCAGGTCCATGGAATTAAAAATGCTTTTAAAGTATTTGCAATAGACCTTTCATATACTGAACTACTTGACTTGTCAACAAATAATTGATAATGGTTGCATTTTATTTTTTTCTTACCACGTACTGACACAACTAAATGGAGCCATTGTTATTGTTATTTGTTATACATGTGCTTTTCTTGCTGCTGTTATTACTGCAAATACTTTTTACCAGCTGCTGAAAAATGATCTGTTTCAACAAAATGGACCACTACATTTATGTATTTCCAGGTGAGAATTGAGAAAATAATGTGTCTTGAGCCTTGTATTTATCTTCAAACTGGGGAATTCAATAAATGAGTGTTTATATAGAAGATGGAAAAATGATGATAAAATGCTGCCTCAATTACTGTCTGGAAATTATTATGTGCTACACTGCTGTAGGTCAAATAACTTCTGTAAAAGCTACACACCCTGTGGGGTTTCAGAATTTAATGAGAGTCAGGAAACATAAAAAAAAAACTGTCACAGTAGTGAGGGGTGTCAGTATGGGCAAATATTCATGATGCTGTCAGAAAGCTCAGGGAATCAGAAAAGCATGTGGACTGAGCTTCCTGTGGTTCTCAGATGGATCCATGCTGACTATCACTGCACACTCAATGACATGTTCCATCGGTTAAACACAAAGCATGACAAGGAGCTCCTCAGGAGTAACTTACTGTTTAACTCAATACAGTATTCAGAGGTACTGTATAAAAACTGTGTCACAACATCTTTATGTGCTACAGGAGACATCTGTACCTGTGTTGTGCATTTTATTCTGTTTTCTTTATTTTATTTGGCCAAATCCTAAAGTAATCCTCTGAAAGCATGTTTCCTGAGAGTATTTGGATGTGCCCAGTGTTCAGCTTCCTTCTCAGAGCTGGACCACAAATCAAGCGACAAGCAGCAATGGTTGAGGAGGTGACCAAGATCCAAGGACCTGTCTAACTGAACTACAGCGCTCTTTGGCAGGGACAAGAGATTTTGCTGGAAAGACACCAGTCAGTGCTGCACTTCACAAATCGGCACTGTGTGGGAGAGAGTCCAGGTGGCAGCTGACAGCAGCCTGGAGTTTGCAAAAAAGGCAGTGAAAGATTCTAAGTGCATGACGCAAAAGACTGTGGTCTGATTAAATGAACACTAAAGAATTCTGCTAAATGCAAACAGACATTTTTAGTGTAAGTTAAGCATTATAATGGAAGCATGACGTTCAGTAGTGGGGACAGAGTATATGAAACTTCAAGAATGTTGGAAATTGCAAATTAAGCCAAATATTGTTTTGTTTTTTTATATGGAAAGTTACTGATGTTCTGTCAGGAACATAACTGCATAATTGCAAAATATGTTGAATTAATAAAGATTTGAAAATCTGCAAAAGCATCAAAGAAAACCTTACCAGCTCCTTAGAGAAATGATCCACTGTGTTCACCATCTCTTAGTTTTATCTGTTTGCTGCTTAGTGCTAGACAGGTAGTGTAGTCAACTTATCAAAGTTTATCTTGCTGAAAACGTCCTGCTACAGTTAGAAATGAGAAAGGTGAGAGTGAAGGGAAACAGTCCATTTTTTTTATAATAACACCGTGTCAAATGACAGTGAGAATACTGTGTACAATGTGAAACAAGTCACGTACGGTGATACACCTACAAACCAGATGAACATGCAGCTCCCCCTTGGCTCATTGCTTAGCAGTTCATCTTGCAACCTGACTGTTTTGATTCACTGTCACAGAGCTGTTTTCAGCTGCAGCCCTTTTCACCAAAAAAGTTCTAAGAAACCCATTGCACACTACCTGCTCAGCACCTAACAATGCCCAGACACAGCCAGACACTAGCTAGTGACTAGCTGGTGAACACATCAGAGCAGCTGAAGAGACAGATGTTTCCCTCAGCAGCTGGTAGAGAACAAAAACAAAGCTAAAAGAAGAATAAGTACCATTACATTCACCTGTTTGCCAGCAATACAACTACAAATGAATGATGATGTGGCTTTTTATCTGCAGGGTGTGCAGAAATAAACAAAAATTCTGCTGATTTAAGTGGTCACAGTGGATGCACTCCACTGTATATTCAGTTGTCTGTAAAACTCAAATATTCTTATTTGTTTCTACAGGTTCACAGCTCACTGTTTCACTGAGGTGAAGAGGGTTGCATGGCCCAAAGGTGTGCCCCATTTGTGCAGCTTTCACCCCCATCTTCTCAAATGTGAAACTGACTCATAAATTAGAGTACAACTTGTGCCAATTAGATCCACTCTGTAGCTGTATGAGACAATGAGGCATAGATTTTACTAGAACAGGTGTATAGAGCAGATGTACATTTGTACAAAATTGGATATAAATAGTGTCATGCCGCAGCTGAAGAACTGTATTGGTGTTTTGTTTGTTTGTTGTAGCCACTGCAATATTAAAATTAGCTCAACATAAGCACCATATTGTGTAAAAATAGCACCACATGTTCACCAGCTGGTCCAGGACCAAAGAGAGAATCTCTGCTGTTTCCCTCACTTTTTCCTTATTGTCTAAATAAAGGCAAACAAAATACAAGAGGTGAGACACCAGAACTGAAAAAAATCTCAGCAATCAAAGCTTTTAAATCATCTTGCAATGTCAGAGTTTTGGAGATTATTTCTAGACTATGACAAAATTTAATCCAGGTACTGTAACTATGCACTCACCAAACTTTAATGTCAAAGGACAGAGCTTTCACTATTACTGCACAATAGATACTGTATATGCAAACAACAGTGTAATCACAATTTGACTCCCAATAATTTTTGTCCTTTAGATAACTGTTTTGTCCTTGAACCAGCCCATGATGCAAGGTAACCTCTACGTTCCACAGAAGAGTTTAGGATAGTGTGTTCTGCCCCCTGGTGGAGAAACTGTGGAAAAACTAAGACAGGAATGAAGTGCAGACATTAAAACCTTTTGACATTGACCTGAACATCATATTACAGTGAATGTTATTTGTATATAAGTCATTGATTTATCGAACATTCTGTTGGTATTTTCATAAAACTAAATGGGATAAAGAAATGTACAAGAGTAGTGCTGTCGCCTCACAGCAAGAATTGTCCGGGTTCGAGGCTGGGCTGACCTGAGGCCTTCTGTGTGGAGTTTGCATGGGTTCTCTCCAGGTGCTCCAGCTTCCTCCCACAGTCTAAAGACATGTAGCTTAGGTTGACTGGTGACTCTAAATTGCCTGTGAGTGTGAGTGTGTGTGGTTGTATGTCTCTAGCACTCTACATATATTATTAGTTACTTCAATAAGAGTAAGACTTCTCAGACAAAACAAAAAATAAGATGTATTAAAAACTATAAAACATCTTATTATCAAGTCATTTTTGTCTAGAACTGAGTCCTAGAACTGGGACCTACAGACATTTGAATAAGTGTCCACAAAATATCAACACTTGATGATTTTACTTTCTCAGCAACTTATATGGAAAATCTAGATTATTTTTCACTTTTTTCTCACTGATTTTCTCACACAATTCAGTGAATTAGTGAGCTGCTTTAAGATCTTAGATCAGATTAAGGTATATTTTGCTCATTATGACCTTTTTATATTCAAAAGATGAAAAAACCAAAGGCAGAGAAAGAGAGAGAGAGAGAGAGAGAGAGAGAATAAGAAACCAGCCTGGGGAAGTGAAGAAGCTGCCGTCACTTTAACATTTGCTAAAACACTGTTGTAGTTAAGTATAGCATACGATCAGGTTGTTTGTTGTATTGTATGTTCTATCCAAGAGACCAAAAAGGAAACCTGAGGGCGACTGTTTGAACATACCTTATGCCATTGCTTATACACTTGTCTAAAAATGTATCTGTACAAACACTTTGTTTACATGTTTCAGTGGAAGAGACAGAGGTTCAGGAACTACACGTCATCACAGACTCTCCAGGGTTTCAAGATACATTGGCAGGGTTGATATACTGTACGTAAATGCCTTCATTAAACTCACCTTCATTATTTAAGTTTTATTTATGTTGTTACCCTGTTTCCTGATTTCTTTGCTATTTTCTTTATTACAATTGGTGAATCTATTTCAGCTTGAGTATAACTAACCCTTCAATGATATTTCACAGCTCAAAATGGGCTCCACCAAATGATTGTCAAGACTATTAAAGGGATAGAAGCAGCTGAATGAAGCTCACAGAGACTCACATGCTTGTCTTAGCTGGTAGTGTAAGTTACAGAAAGCCTGTGTGATAGGTCTTAAACAGATCTGTGCCGATCTCATTACAGTCCTTAAAGCACATGTACTGTAAGCCGGGTGCCATCTAGTGGTACTGGATCAACAGTAGAAGCAGGAGAAACACATTGTATACAACGAAGGATTTGACCCAACATGTATTTTTGACAATGAACTTCATGTGCATTACCCTAAGAACAGGAATTATTCCAAAATGATGAGTCATCAGTGAAATATTGCAGGTGTTACTGATACTGGAGTTACTGCATAGTGAACTACTGTACAGGCAAGTGTCTGAAACATTACTGGAGCAAAAAAATCATTCTTAATCTTCATTTATCAAATCAAATCTTCTTAAGGCACTGTGACTACACTTAAAGAGCACGTGCTTATGGTATTTGCATTTTACACAATGCATGTGTGAGTTGTGACTGTACATGTATACTGAGTCCAACAATGGTGTTCAAGCTTTTGACAGTAAATTTCCTGATTTCAATGAACAACTTCCATTTCTAAGACAGAACACACTGCCAGTGTCCTGTGAGATGCAACTGTGAAATCCTTGCCAGTGTCTGTTGGCAGAAATTTTACTTGCCTGTCAGTAAAAGAAGAAAGAAAGAAAATGAGGAAAGGAAAATTAAATTATGAAGACAATGTCAGTGTTTGTCTTCAGGACCTAAATGCAAAGAAGCTGGTTGAGTCAGTTCAAACCCCCTTGATTCAGACTTTTTAATGACCTTTACTGTCTAACAAACATGTCACCATTTGTGGACTTTACTGCAAAACACGTCACACAAATCAGCAGCTCAATGGAAAATATTCTGAGCATCCTGTTGGTTTATGTCCTATCGTCTTTTAGTAACATCTTAAGTTCAAAGCACAGAACCTAAAGTTATCAAAAACGCACATGTACCATTACTTATTATTACAAAGCAAATGCAAAGCTTAGCCAAAATGTGAGCGGATATTTCAGCCAATCCAATGAATCACATGGAACACATCAACTGTGGAACAGATGAAGTTAGACAGCAGCTTGTTAATCAAACCGGGGCCACTGTTTGATTAGCAATTTAATTTGTTCCCCAGGGAACAGATTAAAGTGAATATCAATCAGTGAACTGCATTCATCTCACATATCAAAAATGCAGAATAATAGATCTAGAATAGGCTGGTATTATTCTTCATTTTGGTCAAGACAACCCCTCCCCCCAAAAAACCCAGAAAAGTGTTAGCACGTCTCTCAGTACTTCTATAAATTCCCTACTTTGTTTGTGGCTCTTAACCACAAGTCTATTGTTTTACTGAAGTCATATATCTTATATTTATGTGGAGGAAATAGAGCATTTACTGGTAACTAGTTTCAGCTGTGGATTGGTACATATCCAGCAGCAGAATAGTCTGGAATTGACTGAAAATAAACTGCAATAGCCAAGTTAATTGGTGTTCTTTTAATTATTTTGGCACTGAGATACAGTATAAACTATATCAGTATTTACTGCCACATTTATAATTTTTACTTATTACACATTTCACTCTTCTAGAAGCAAACTGCTGCGTAGTTTGAGGCTGACTGAGGCTGTGGAGTGATCATTTGCTGCTTTACATTGTACATTGTGACATAATCATAGTGTTGTAATAACAACTCCAACCAGTTGATGTCAAGCCTCCTGATTTTTAAACTGAAGTGTGTAATACAGTATGCCTCCATGTATAATGTCCAGGCAGACTATGGCCATAACTACAGACTAGAATTAAACATCTGTTCAGTGGAGTCAGGCTCAATTCAATAAAAACACATCTGTAGGGAGAATGTGACTAGTTCTGAACCACTGACACGCATCCAGAAACAATTTCCACTGAAGTGCTCACTGCTCATCCAAACAGTGCAGGTCAGACAAACTAGCTTAGAGAAACAGAAATAGGTCAAGGACTTCATCGTTTCTATCTCAGCGATGCCTGTTCCCAGTGGGTGTTTGGGGATAGCCTGAGGTTACACCTGAAAAGTGAATCTAAAATGGAATGGGTTGTTTAAATGGGGCCGATGTTTCTTTTGTGCTCTGCAAGTCACGAGGATAGGCCTGAAGTATATTTTCATGCAGTTGTCAACAATCCCCTTGGAGAATAGAGTGCAGTCGAGAAATGCTTGACGCTCCCTTGTCTGAACTGAACAAAGGACTATTTTTCATTTGTCACCTCCACTCGCTTATATAGTCTATGTACTTAAACACTTCTGTCTCTGGTAAATAATATTTGTATGCATTGGTACACATTTTCCACAGTAGTTTATCGCTTTGGGGGGAAAAGGGGTTGGAAAAATTTCACTGATTAATGTTCGCTTTATCAGATCATACCAGCAAATCTGTATTGTATCAAAGAACATATGGCCTGCTGTTATATTTTAACCATCTGCTCTGGTCCACTGCTTTGATCAAGACTGAAATACATCTGAACCACTGTTGGAGATAAATTATGTTAAATTTGGTCCTCACAGTGAATTAACTTTGGCTCATGCCCACCTCCAGATGACCTGCAATCACTTCGTGATCTTTGTGTGTTGTGGCATCAAGATGTCTGTTCAGTTCTCTCGACTACGAGTGGAAACTACACACGAATGGAAAATGTAGCGAGCGGTTAATCAGACTATCAGTTTCCTGTTTCAAGTAATGCTTAACTTTGAATGCAAAAAGTAACCGGAAGTATGACACTGGAACCATCTGTTGTACATAAACACATTTTTATTCAGCCTGATATAGGTTACACATGAAAAAAAACATATTCCAAGAGAGCTACTTCCCTTTGTGGAGCTAATAATGAGTTTTAAATCAGCTTCAGATCTCCACTTGACAGCTTTCAACATAAGCTGCCATGGCTGGAATTAAGCATATAATCACATGCTACGACTGACCTGAGGCTTTTTTTTTTGTCCTTTCTTCAAAAAGAAAACGTATCCCCTCAGCAGTCATTATGTAAGTTCTCTCCCTAAATGATATGGAATGTTATCTTGGAAAAGCAATTAAAAAGAAACTTTTCTGCAACAGCAGAAAACAAGATAAGAAATGGAATATAAAAAGGAAAACAGATTCCCAGAAGTCTGTTCCCAGGCTGCTACTGTGTGCGAGACCTTAAGAAAACACCACCTCAGTCCACGTTGTGATCAGCAACAACTGAAACCTGCTGTGAGTCAGTCTCATTATCCTCAAAGTGGATATGAACAGAAACCACAACCTCAATAGTACAAAAGGTACACCGAATTTACATTGCTTGCAGATCAGCATTGGAGTCTAATAGATTAGGACTGACAGTCATAGACACAAAGCAAAGACTGATGAGAGAAAAGGGGGAGGAGGGTCTCAACGTGTAACTAGTGTTAGTCGTTTTCTTTCGACTTGTAAATTTCAAAGTGCAAATTTTCATTTATATTACATCATAACCAATTTTAGAAATGGTTCAACAATGAAAAATGGTTAAGTCTACATACCCCCAACCATGCCATAAACCCCTGCCCCGTGTCCCACCGACTATCCATCAATTAAAAAAAAAAAAAAAAAAGGAATCACTAAATACATGCTGTAATGACACCCACCAATTTTTTGAAACTTCACCAAAGCCTCCTCGAATCTCTTCCAGTACACTATTACTGTCAGCGTGCGTTTATAGTTAAAATATATATATTAATCTATCATTAAATAGTATGCCTCTTGCACAGTCTTGCATGCATCAAAGAACATTTTGGGCAAGCTGTACAAGGAGGAGAGGCGTGTGGAGGGACTTGCACCGGCTGCAGGCTCCGGGCCAGGTCCAGGCACTCTTTCACCACCTGTAAACGGGTTCTGCCCTTTGCTCCTTGCAACCATGTCCAGAAAAGTCCAGAAAAGATGGGGTTCTCCAGTGTGTTTGTCAAATGAGCATATGTTTGTGTGTGTACATTAGAATGTGCGTGTGTGTGTGTGTGTGTGTGTGTGTGTGTGGTCCTAAACTCAGTTTCAAAGAACTGTGTAGATCACTGTAGTTTTGTTCCAAGCTTACGTTGTCTGTTCCTAGAAGAAGAAAAAAAACAAAAGAACAGTCTCCAACATACTAAAGAATTTAAAAAGCAGAAATTCCACAAGGCAGTCAATTCATTATGAAACTGCATTATACAATGAAGTATATGTGCCTTTTAGCAACAGCAGTCTGTCTCGACAGATCTCTGAGAGAACGACAAGCCAAGCTATCATAACCTATTAGCTTTGCTAAACCATCCACTTTCTAATTTACCCTCCTCTGTTGGAGTATTACCCATTCTACAACAGAGGGACGGTTTGTAGACAGTCAGGAAACAGTAGTCGATGGTACAAATAATTCTTTTGAATACACTGCAAGACTGTCTCATTAGCAAATGAGCTAAGGCTGACTAGTGCTAGCATGTAACCAACAATGTATGCCACCAGTCGGTCAACTTCACTGTGCTATTTTTTGGCATTACTGGGCTTCAGTTGTGATACTGTAGGTGTGGTGTAGTGGGTGAGTACATCTCCAAGTCAGTATCTCACCTTGCCTCTGATCTGGTCACTGTATACTCAAACCATAAGATGTTGGGGATCAGGCTTGTGTCTCGTACCAGGAAGTACTCTGATATTGGCCTAGGAATTGTAAAAAGGAAATTGACAGAATATTACAAAAACCATAATGGACTAGTTTTATTCACAGGCTGAGAATGAAAATTGTCTTCTCCTGTTACACAAGGAGGAAGTAGATAAATGAGAGCACTATTTACCATGCTGCTATTTTGGGGAATAACGGTGTCAGCACCTCTTGTGTGAAAAAGAACCAGATTATACCAATTGTAGTACCGGCCACTCCACCATAGACAACCTGGCTCCAGGTGTGATACAACAGGTAGACTCTGAGAATGACAGAGTAAGAGGAAGAAAGGCAATGTTCAAGAAAACAAATTGTACTTGGAGCAGCATGCAAGTATAAAAAAAGAAGAGTCAGACTTGGTGTTTTCACAAAATGTTACAAAAGAAAAAGTACAATTTGGTTCCCGGTGTCATTAGTGAGCAGGCTTAGTACCTTACCTGCTGTATGAAACTGATAAGGCCATGCCCAACAGGATGATGGACAGTATGTGTCTCCACAGCAGGTCCACACACCGAGCATTGTTCGTTTGATGCATTCTGAAAAGAGACATGAACAGGACTTCACACTGTAGCATCTACTTCCTGTAAAGGTGGGATGGCACTAATGAGTGATACTCAAAAACATGAATTCAATTCATGTAACAGTGCTATCTATTCAAACAATAGCTGATTTCAGTTGTAGAAAGAATGTCACTAGGTGACGTCAAACTTTTGACCATGTCCTGGAAAAACCCCACAAAATAACAGATACAAATAGAAATGCATGGCAGTGATTTAATATAGCTGGAAGTGGCACAAAAAATGTTTTGTCAGCTTTATCATTTTAGATACAAACATACCAGCAAAATTAAAATGTTATTCAGATCTTGATTCTTAAGATTTCCAGAGATTTACAGTCAACAATCTCTTTCTATTGTGTGAAGCACTTTGGTCAGCTAGATGTTGTGATATATAAATAAAATTTTGACTGACAGTTAAAACTCCTCAAACAGCAAGAAGAAACAATCTCACCTTAAATAAAGGAAAAGAAAGAAGTAAACAACAAAGAACCAGATAAGCTGGGAATGACTGGAGGGCATCCCATATTCTGAGGGCAGGTTTGTGTGGGACCCTGGAGAAAGGAAACAGAACCCGATATACATAATCATTCACAAAATGTATGTATGCATGAAGGTGTATGATTTTTTTTTTCCCCATCAATGTGATGAAGCACCATGATTTGAGTATTTAATTTAGATGAGCCAAAATCACAACAAAAATAATGTCACTTTTCATTGTTTTACATAACTGTACACTAAATAACTGGGGTTTCATACTGTTGATTGGACACAAGATCACATTAAGCTGTAAGGGCATTATAACAAGCACTTTATTTTTACATTTTATAGACAGAGCAATGAGTGGATTAATAAAGGAAATAAGCAGAAGAACCAATAATACAATTAATCATTAGTTTTAGCCCTAGAATAAGTTAGAGCTCTAAATGACAATTACGTTCATCACAAAGTGGTGCCTTCAACATCTTAGTTTTCCTGACAACAGTCACAAATTCAGACATTTGGTTAAATTATTAGAAAAAACACTGCTTAAAAAAAAAAAAAAGACTATTCATTTATCAAAAATGTTTTTGAAAATATTTAATTGTTGTATTTAAAAAAAAACAACTATAAATGTGGACATATGGTGACAGAAGATGTTTATCATATTGTCCAGCATTTGTGGTGGCCATTATATTGATAAAGCATTGTAATCTGCTGCTTCAGCCTCAGTAACAGAGTAACACTTTCAATTCAGTATGATGCAAGCATGTTATACTAATGAAATTCACGCATTAAAAATGAATTATGGAACATCTTTCTGTTGCTTTCTTTACCTGCCTATTATTGAGGGAATGTGCATTACACAGGATGCCAGTTTCTGATCATAATACAACCTAGTGTGAGGAAGACAGACTAGACAACTCGTAACTGAGACAATTATATTCTGGCTGACGTGATGCCACCGTCTTCCTCCACTCACCTGCACAGGGGCGTGGTTCTCTGAGAATGTGCTTCAGGACCCAGTTCACCCCTTCGTTCAGGATGACACCACCAAAGAAGGAAATCTGTAGAGATAAAAAAGAAAGCCGGTGAACAGGAGTGCTCACAAACCTTCCTGTCAGACAGTTAACAGCTTGACTGACTTTACATGTGATGCTTTTTCTAAAACAACTCAAAGTGCGTGTGCGGCTCTCACCGTGTGCAGCTCCCGTTTAAACACTATGAGCGTTACGAAACCCACAATAATTGCTATGGGTAGCAGACTGATGTAGGCCAGCATTCGCCCGGTCAGATCATCTAAAACAGTGACATAGTAACGTTATTGGTGTTAGGATATTTCATAAACATAAATAAAGACACTTGGTGGGAGTGACACCAACTCAGTAAACCCGGATGCCTTGAATATTTAATTGTGAACACAGGCATGAAGCTGTTGTGCTGGAGTAAAGCTCTGGAGTAATTAGTCCATCATCTAACTAACAGACCACATTATATGATAGTGTTAGTTAGGTCAGCTCGGTGCAACGTGGTTTATAATAGTTATGCTAATCAATTTTAGGCCAATGGGCTAGCTACTGTTAGCATTAGCCCTGGCAACAACGTTGTAAGATGAAATAGCTAGTTATTTCCACCACAATCATAAATCACACAGTGCTGTTCAGAATGCTTGAATTTTGTCGAATAATTCTTACAGCCTACAGCTTATTCGCCCATTCGTGAGAGAAAAACATCAAAGCCGATTTTAAAACAGCTAGCAGGCTACATAGCTTCCATTGTGGACATTATCACCAACTACGCATGCGGCGCCGCCTCACTATTTTGCAGTCCGGGACACATTCCCTGCTGTGCTCGGGTCTTTACAGCATCTCACGATTTGGCAGTATCGCCGACGGCCGTGTCCATTCAGCAGGGAAAACGCACGCAGTCCTCGAAAATTACAAAGCTAACGGTGTTCAACAGAGCTCAAGTAGTTAGAAGAATATGCTGAGTTGACGTACCCTCGGGGAACTCTACGTGTGTCAGAGATATGGACCGCCATCGAAGTGGTGCCGAGCACTGCTCCTCCAACGCCATCTTACCCGGACACAACCGGGCAGCCCCAGTGAAACGCCCCAGACACGTGTCTAACCAATGGTGAGCGGAGATCTGTGTTCAAACGGGCTCAGTGCAGTGTGCATCTCATCTCATCTCATCTCATCCCCAGTGTGCAGCCAATCCCAGCTGCACACTGGGGATGACATATACTGCCCATAGAGAAGAATTATTGAATGAACAGAAACACAGAAGTCCAGCAGTCCAAATTAAAGCAGCGAACTGCACTCGTTCAACAAAAAGATATGGATTTCTCATGATTGCTAAATTACTGTGGGCTATAAATCACTAACCACCTGGGTCATAAATAATGTCCTCACCAGGTATTTGCCCAGATATTTACTATAAGCATAAATCTAAATGGACAGATTATGAAATGTTTCTAACAAATCACCATTTGTAAATGATTTACAAGTCGTAAATAATAGTTATTTAATAAGCATAAAGCAAAAAAAATCATGAAACTGTATCTTAAGGTGTTATTATAAAGGGGTCCCAATAAGTTTCCCTTGCTAATATTCACAAACCGACAAGAGCTTATGCTGAACACCACTTTGTAATGCTGTAATACAGCTGACATTTCACTCACCTGCCATCTTATTAGGTACACTTAAACTAATGTAGTCTAATACATCAGTCCTGCAATAAATCCTCCTCCATGTAGGTGATAATGTTCCATTTGTGTTGAAATAGTTTTGTTTTGCTGGTGACCATAGATGGAGGACATAAATGTTTCATCAGATTTGCTAACAATCCATCAACAGTAGTTGAGACAAGGAAAGGAAAGAGAAGGAGATCACCTGTCAGTAGTATTTGTCCTGTCAATCCATTCATTTGTTTTTGAGATATTTCAGTTTGGAATGAAATCATGGACTATCTGACTTTAGAGTTTTTGTTTGACATGTGCTTGAGAAATGAATAAAATGGAAATCTGCCATAAAGGGAGGTGAGTTTGTATAGCCTACATTTAAGACTAGAAGGCAAAAGTATCATAATAACTGTGTGGAATCTTACAAATGTAGTATAAACTGTACATAGTAAATATGTATGTCATAGTGTATTGTAACCCAGATTTGACATTACCTTGTGTAAGCACAGGAATATTCAGAATAACGTTGCTTTGGTCAAAAGCAACTGGGATCTTTGTATCTTTCAGTTCTGTGTAATACACATTTTGGGTTTTGCCCCCTTGTGGACAATCTCCTGTTACTGACACTTAAGAATAAGGATTTAGCCATCTCAGAACATCTTCATCAATATTCTTTTACCTATAGCCTCTTCAAGGACAGTGTATTAGTTTGATTTCTTGTGGGACATGAAATACAACAAACCATTATCAACTGGGAAAAGGCATGATAAACAGTTCAGTAACAAAAAACATTTATTATGGAGAATCAAAATCAATTTACAGTTGCTGGCATTGTAATTCAACAATAGAAAAGAAAAGGCATGAAGAGGACACTTGTAATGCACAACAGTGACATTCTTTCTACATTTTGGCCATCTGTGTAAAACTCTATAATCTACTGAATGTACACTACAAAGGCGAGTCCACAGCTGGATTTGACTTTCAAATGATTTTAAGTTCCTATGCATTTTCTTTAAATTATTTCTAACTGGGATTTTCCAAGCTTACAACAACAACTAGGGCTAAGCCTGGGCCTAAAGGCTGCGGGGATACAATGATCAATGCATTTAACATGCAAAGACTGGTGGAGGACTTCAACTCTGATCATCTACTGTCAGTACACAGAAACAGCAGACCAATCTGATACAAGACTACACATTAGCATTTTTCCATAATTGCATTTACCTGCATGATGCATGCGGTGTGATACTGTACAATAACAATATTGACTAAAACATGGGAGAAAAAGTTTTTAAAGATGTTCATCAGGGATTGGACCACACATAGACTAAAGTTAAAATAGGAGAGTAAAATTAAGACCAAAACTACTTATGACAGTAACCAGAATAAATCATTTCCATAGTTTTCTGGGAAATATAGTTTCTCTACTATATGTATATCATGTATGCTCTATATTAATATATAATTTGTCAGTTGTATGATGCAATAAATAAATACTCTGTATAGCTGAACTCTCAAACTGGTTATTAAAAAGAGCTGTGGGACATTCTTGAATCTTTTTCTCATAAAAGTGCAAAATACTTAACAACAAAGCTGCACATCTGTCAAAACAAGGAACTGAATTTACTGTAAAAGCTCTATTTACAGTGATGTAGCCAGGACTATATAAGAACACAATGATGCATGTAAGAAACAACATTTCTGAGCTCTGAATTTCACAGGCATGTTGCAACAAAAGCATAATGTAGATTATCAATTATATGATTATGAATAATCTTCTTCCCCAAGAACCGTATATCACAAAATGATCAGACAAAATGTTGCAAGCTTTAACAAGCACACATACTGTACTTCTGCCATTCAGTAACTTTTTCATTATGTTTCATTCATGTTTCTGACAGTCTCATAAACAAACTACATGACACAAACCTGCTTTTACACTAATGTGGTGACCTATGTGAAGATCGCAACAAAGGACCTTTTAAATTGGCATCTTAGTGCCCCTTTAGTATTGATAAAACAGAGGATTCAGGGGTTCTCATCATCTCATCAGTGCACTTATGTTGGTACAACACTTGGTACTTCATTACATGTCATCATGAAAGCCAACAAACAAACGATATCCTAGTTAAGACAACTACAGTAGATGGCACCATTCCATTGAGTGGCCATGCCAATTTTTAAAATGTTACGAGAAGAAGCTGACATACAGGACGTGTACGGTGATGAAAACTATCCGTGTGTGTTTCTAATAAAATTTGTTTCTGAACATGTTAGGCGACGGTGTGCACTTTCTTAAACCTTCACAGTATTAAAAGCACAGGTGTAAATAATAAAATGAATGACCATGGAATTCTGCTCTAGGGTCCTTGTACTGTGTATACTGGCTCACATAGGATTATCACTACTGCATTAATGTGCAAGTAGCTTTTTACCGTTAGAGTTGGTAGAGCAAAGCAAATTTTAACTACAGTTGCAAACCCCCCCCCCACTCTCATGAAGGCATTTCTGAACAAAAGGCGAGTCTCCAGCTGGAAACAAGACAGAAAGAGGAAGGTTGCTGCTAAGAAATGATGAAAATATAAGTGTTTTAGAAATACTTGAGACTGCATTGAAAACAGGTTGGAATATTGATATTGCACTGTTGGATGTTTTCACTTGTAATAAAAGAAAAGACTAAGGATTCAAATGCAGACTAAAATGGCTTGAGGAAATTTTGTGCACTGAAAAGTGTAATATATTTTGTAAGAAGATCGCGTTTTGTATGAAAAACTCACACTGCAAAATTGTAGCTGCCAAATAAATGCAGTGGAGGAAAAGTACAATATTTCCCTTTGAAATATAGTAAAGTAGATGGATAGGAAGTAGGACAACCGAATAGAACAGTCATTGTTAATAAATCAACAACAGCTGTGCTTTTCCTGCTATGACAAGTCAAAATGTCTGCTGTGAAAAAGACCTACTAAGTGAAAACAGCAGATGTTTTTGAAACCTTTTCCTCATCCACAGTCTGTATCCTTGAAGTTTAGAACAGCCATACAACATTATACACTGAAAACACAACTTCATGTAACTTGTCTGTGCAACATTTTGCCCCAAACTACTTCGTATCCAGTGAATTATACTTGGCAATTTTACAACTTAGGCCCAAATGTATACAAACAATTCAAGTATCCCAACTAATTAACTGTGAGAGTATGAAATACGCATCAGCTAATATTGATTTCAAGTTACTTCTTACTTCCTAAGAGCAGTGATGTATTTTTGGTTACACCTTCAAAACTGGCAATAACTCTCTATGAAGGTATTCACATAGTGTCTGTGGTATTTTTTTGTGCCTCTGTTCCATTTAAAGTTTATGTTAATTGCCGGATAAAATCTGAGGGATCACTGTGATGTAGACAAAGTAAAAACCTCACAAAACAAAACAACTATTTTCCTCTTAGCTGGATCCCTGTTATGTCCACTTTGTGAAGAAACTGTGGTCTGGACTCAGACTGAAGCTTAGGAATGACTGAACCTCTATATGATTAACATAATTTTACATCTTTTTGCATTTAGCATGGCCTCTTTAATTTGTAACATAAAACCAAACTAGAATAGATAAGTCCCCAGTTTAAAGAGGATTTACTGTGAGCACAGTGAGTGCTGAGATGAATCCATTATGCCCTTTATCACATAGAACAAGTTTCAGTTACTGTCATGGTTTAACAAATATCCACCCCCACTTTAAATTAAAATCTGCACATACACAATATTGACAGACTGATGCACCATTTCTTTTCACATAATCATGAAGAGTATCCCACCAAGTTCAAGAGGTGATGAATGAAAGGCTATAATGTACCCACTGGTTTTCTGAAGAGACTCACTCACTCCATGTGGAGTAATAATGTAGAAGGTCCAGTCTTTCTGTTGGGATTGCTTCTGTCAGGTGTGTTTTTAAGAAGTATCCATGTCACCCAACAAGTCCTCACACGTCTAAGATTGCATTGGCTACAGCTGCCATTCTCAACAGGCAACACAGATCCAACCGGTCTCTGTGATTAATACCAGTAATCCTGTAGGTCTGGTGAAAACATATCCTCTGATAGTAGTTGTGTTTGATGAACACAGATGAGTCAATGATTACTGCTGGTTCGGCATCAGGAGCATGATTCAGTCCAGTGGCATTGCTTTCAGTCTCTACAAGCCCCAAGAGGCCCTTGGCGACCTTAGTCGTTGTTGCTGGGCTCTGAAGGACCCTCTGTGTCTCTGGGAAGGGCACCATTGAGCTCCAGAAGGCTATTGATTCCCAGATATCCAAGTAAAATGTCACTTCTGCGGTGGGAAAGCTGCAGGATGTCCTCAGCCAAGCACTGGGAAGAGGTGAAGCGGACTTTGTCGTGGTCAAACATATCCTTAAGGTACTGCACGATTTGTTGCTGCAATGGAGAGGAGAAAAGTGAACTCAACAGTTTGACCGGCTTGTATAGTGCTGCTCACGATCACTAAGCTGAACTTCATGTGTGAAGTATACACAGTATACATATTTTTGGTCCCGTGTGCTCCTACCTTGAAGACAGTACACACTTCACTTAATTGTTGCCTGGCTCCCAAAAACCCAAAAGCCAGAACAGGGCTCACATGTTCTGATATAGAATAGAAGTGGGAGATAAACCCATCAGGAACCTATGAAGTAGAGTAATAAGAGAAATGGAGGAAACTGCAAAAAACAAAATACAATAAAATATATTCATTTTTCAACTGTAATCTCACCATAAGAAGACGCCGTTTGGCTTTTAGGACTGACCAGCAAGCAGTTGCCAGAGCCTAACATAAAAACACAACTCTATTACTGGAGTAAGTTAGAACCAACTTACTGTGGCATAATCATGGAATTTGAGTGTGCATACACGTGTGGATATAAATTTACTGTCTCTTTGAAGCTGTCAGAGAGCCAGCGGTTCCTCAACACAGCTACCACAGAGGAGGGAGGGTTCTCCAGGTCATCAAAGGCATCCATCAGAATGAAGTCCAACACTATGTCGAAAAAGTTCATGCACACCACCTGCAGAGATCATGACATGAGATCAGAACATGAGAACACGAGGAAGGTTTTAACAATGAGTCCCTGTTCTGTTAATATTTCAGCTGCAGTAATACACAGTTCTGCCAACGGGGTCCTGCTATTCCAATGATCAACAGTAGGTGGCAGTCATGTCAAGAAGCTATCAAAAAGTAGAGGGTTCATAATAAAATTGATTATAGAACAATGGGACCAATAAATAAGTGATTAATATATTAATTATAAATGAAACCTACAAATAAACATGAAATGAAAAATATAACAGAGCGTGACAAGGAGCCCAAACATACAGCCAGATCTTCAAAGACAAGAAGTACATTGATTCCTACTAAATATCTTTTTTTTTAGTTATTTCACTGCATTTTCCCTCCTGGGACAGCCTTTTTTAAATTTATTTCAGGATCATGGTTACTTGTTAACCAGCCTCTGAGGACTGGATCAACAATATTGAGCTGACAGGCATCTTAAGCAGGAAT
>NW_018128133.1:1354804-1364888 GCF_001952655.1 Monopterus albus
GACTGTTTAAGATATTCATTCTTCTTAAAGACTGACCATGTGCCTGATATATTTCTAAGGCACAAGGTCTGACGGTTGCACCAACATGTAGTTATGTTAAGAGGCACATGTTGAAAGACAAAATGAAGAGGAGATCTGATCACATGGTTGAAAGCATTCCTCACCCCTCGGCCCTCCAGCTCCATCTTAGTGACTGGCCATGTTTCCTCTCTTTGTGTATAAAGCAGCATATCCTCATAGCTTTCTAGGAAGGCTTTTGGACTCTGCGTTAAAAGCATGAAAACAAGACAAGAATTACTTAATTACCCCTGTGCAAAAAACATCCATGGAAGCAGAAGCTTGTCTTGTTTACTCAGATAGGACCAGTTAACAACTGATTATCCAAATGAGTAGGGTTTTACCTTGTCTGCCTTTACCATTAACCCTGCAATCATTTGCTTCCCGATCTCCATGAAAAATGTGCGGTGAGTTTCATCTAACAACAGAACCTGAAAGAAAAAAAAAACCGCATTATTGGTCTATTATCTATAGTAATTTCTATAATAATTTTGTTTACATATACAGTGTGTGTCTGGTTGTTTTGCTGTAGTGCTGCATGCCTTCAGCGTGCCTCAAAAAGACATTCAGTTCCACAGTTAACCTAAAAGTGAGTCAGCTTCCTCAGGGGAAGCAGACAGGAAATTAGCCATACAAAAGGAGAATACACATATTCTCACAGACAAAAATAAAACTTCACACAAGTCATCCAAATTAGAAAGGCATCAATTTCACTCCTGTAAACACCTGAGCCTGTAAGACAAAGTTAAAAATCCAGAGTTCAAAGGTCCATGCTATGCATTTTTCTAAGTGTAAGGTGCAGTGTGAGTCACCTCTCCCAACTGCAGCTGCTCCCTTTACATTTAACTTCTAGTCGTATCTCATTACATACACAGATTGAGGTCAGAGATGATAATTCCAGTAAAAGGAGGGGAAAGAAAATGAGATCTGTCTTAGATGGCCTGCTTACACCTGAATTACATTACCTTATTAAAATCAGGGACCCCTACTCTTTGCACAAGGGTGCAGATACACCCCACAAGCATGAAGACAACACAATATATATTTTTACAGTGTGATAATAGTTGCTGGCATTAATGCACCACAAGAAGAAATTTACAAGACACCATAAATAATGCAGGCTTCCAAACATTTTAAAAAAGGCTTTAAAAATGCAAACCCCCACATTTTCCATTTTAGGGAGGGCTTCCAGGCAAGACATTATCTCAACAACTGCAATCAGGCAAAACAAAGAAGATGATTTTATACAGTAATGTTATGGGTAAGTCACATAAAGCTGAACAGACCTGGAAAGCTTGTCTCACACAGTGAAGCTTGGCCAGGAAGTCTTGATCACCGTAACATTCAAGTAATTCAGTCCTGGTAAAAAGACATGCATGAAACTCAATGCAAACTTATTCTTCTATTTGTTGTTGTACATTAAAAGCAGATTCTTTTGGCCATTTTGGATAAGGAGACAAAAAAAAATGCAACACAGACATTATTATAAAGCTGTAACAATTTAGCAAACACTTCTACTCAACCAGGAGACACAGAACAACATTAGCATTCATTTATAGTAGTGTTTCCAGCCACTGGATGAACTGAAAGATTCATGCTCCTTTTACTGTAGCTCTGTTTTGGCTTTCATCAACTCCCGTGAGACATGTCTTGCTCTTTAGCTGCTACTGTAACTGCTCCACTGTGCTCACAAGGTAAGAACAGAGACTGTGAACCAAAACTAGAAAGATGCAGGCCGTTAAACCAAAACAATCGGCTGAGAGATGCAAAACTACCCGAAAGGATTGAGGCGAACTACCACTGTGTCCTTTGACATCGCACACAGTAATGTAATCCATTATTACTATAAAAGTATTGATTAGTGCAGCTTTAATTACTGTATTTCAGTTAAGACTTCCTAGTTCTCTTACCTAAGGGATCTGCAGGTGACCTTGCCCTCCTGGACCAGAGATAAGGCTTCTTCATAGAGAGCAGCTGGCTTAAGTGGGTGGTAGACGTCGTCTAGAGTCATGGCATCAAACAGCTGCACAGATAAAACACAAAGCCCAAATATACAAACTACCAGTCAATGGTTTGGACACACTTTCCCCATTCAATTCAGTGGGAAAGTATGTCCAAACCTTTGACTGGTAGTGTATATTATGTACAAGTGTATGTGATACAAACACAAGAGGGCTCTGGGAAATCAGTGACTACCATAATGTCTTAATTTCTGTCAGTTCTTAGAGAGCAGAGAGAAAGAGCGAACCTCTGCAGCCGAGAAGAAGGAGTCATCAGAGGTAACAGTAGCTGCATCATCGTCTTGCAGTCTGTGGAAACTGTCCACTTGTGGCAAGATAAGAGTTCCTTCACTCTCTGCCAAAGGAGAGATGCAAACTGTGACTCACAGAGCAACGAACAAAACACAGATGTACCACCAGAGATGTAAAACACACACCCCCACTATTTAACTACCTATACAGACCGAGATGAAGTGCAGCTTTTAATTTCATCAATAATATTAATGATGTTCTTTTGGCAGTGCAGATCTCTCTTTTTATTTTTTTACCCCAAATTTGTTCTCCTTTATTGACGTCACATACAAGTTCAAAATGACTCCTACCAAAGTCTGCAAGCACACTGTCTGTTGGGATACTGCTGCCAAAATCCTCCTGTAGGTGGTACGCCCTGTGCAGTAGTGTCTCCAACTTCTCAGCAAACACTTTATTACGAGCTTCAACCTATAATGAAGGGAGGACAGCATTTAACAGGCCCAAACCTACTTTAAGTTTATGTAATAAAAAGCTTGTGTTCAGGATGAAGTTCATATCTTTCAATCATGCTGCAGTGGTACTAGGTCAACCATTAGTTATCCAAAACATCACAAGTACAGTAGATGAAATCCTAACTGCACCATAAAATACAGTGCTGTACATGGACTGCAAAGTAATCTCACTATGCCCTTGAGGGTCAGGTAGTTTGTACTGGTAATGACTGTTTGATGGCTACCATGGGGAAGTCTCCACTCATTGCTCCTTGCAGAGCGAGGCTGTTGTTGCTAGAGGTCGAGGGGGTATGATGGCGAATGTTCAGGGCCTGTTCCCACTTTCGCAGAGCCTCCTCAAACAGTTCCATTCCTAGCAGGAAAACAGCACTATGTCTTCATCAAAACAAAAACAGCCCATGTGTCACATTTTTTATAAAATTTTGTGCAGTAACAAACACCTACCCATTAAATACAGATTCTCAGCATTAGCATCCTCTACTGCCCCTGACTCTTCCATTACAGCCTCTGCCTCCCAGGGAGTGGATGGATTGACAGACTGATTTGGGGAACTTGGGACCCGCATCTGTGTCAAAAACACACAACAAAGTCAAAACAGGAAATTGGAAAAGGAATAGATAGACAAATGTGAAAAAATAATAATAATTAATGTGTATGAAACTAACAGATGTCAGGCTGTGTGAGGAACTCGAGTGTTTACTGGGAGCCAAGGAAGAGATTCCACTCATGGTGTCATTGCTACGAGTGCTGGGGCTCATCATCTGTCGACCAGTGAACGGCCCTATACAAAAATAAATAAGTAAAATAAAATTTTAAAAATCATGTCTGGATGTATCTACATACAAGTATTGCAGATGCTGAGACACCCTTCAAACCACAACATGAAGTCAGAATTTCAAAATTTCTAAAACATATACACACCTCTCTTTAATGAGGAAGGTCTGCCTCTCTTCATCAGTGCCTCGGGCATTCCCACCACCTTCTGGCCCTCCTTGGCTTGTGCTGCCTGCTTCCTTTTTCTCCCCCGTCGTTTCAGCTGATGGGCGGTAAGAGCCAGAGCAACACTGCCCAGTGCTGTGGCAAACAACACCTTCTTCAAGCTCGGGGTAAGCTTTAGCTGAGAAAATATGGACTGAAAACAGAACAGGCAAACATGATCTGTCATTATAATGAGCTCTGTTTTTATTGATCTACACAGGATAGCTTGTGTACACAGATGCAAAGCATAACTGCCAATGCAAAGTGCCTTACCTGCCCAAATGTGGAATAGAGAAACACTGGTATCTCTGCTACAGTCATGGCCAAAGCCTGGACGATAGACATCCCCTCTGCTTGTCTGACCGACATCTCAAAAATAAAAAAGCCTTAAGGCCACAGCTCTGCAAAGCTCTCTCACATTCACCTTGAACAAGGTTTCCTCTCTGTTCTGAGATCAGCCAGGTCAGGGCTTGCTGATGAACTATTTTTGGTCATCCAAAGATGGGCTTGTACTCCACACTGCTCCAGTGTCTTATTACCCTGCAATAGATAAGACAAGTATTAAAACTGAGTGCACAGCCTTGTTATTCAGCGCTATGCAACACTGCCTTGTAATGATAAAGGCATCCACAGACACAATTATTACTATGTCAGACATTCTGTCTCCAGGGCAAAACTCTCCAGACACACAGAACTAACTTGCAAAACTTCATGGTGAAAGCTCAGACAATCAAGCTAGCATTAACTGCTAAGTAGCAGTGCCAGTTTACACTATCTGGTATGCAGCCAGTTGACAAGCCTGCCCCACACCTGCATGACAAACTGCAGGTGCGGTCTGGCTGACGTTCTCTCTTTCTTCGGAGCAAAACTGTCTAATTCTATTTAACTTAGACTGATATACAAAAAGCACATTCATTATCCAATCAGACAGGACAAATTATTGTAATGGAGAAACTGGTCATTAAAAGACCCTTGACATAAGGTGAATTGCATGCTAGGCTATTAACTCGTCCAACAGCCGAAACCTTGAACCAGCCCTACCTACAGTTTTATGTTTACACAAATGCATAGAATTAAAAGTTGGTTCTTTAAGAAAATGATAATGACAGGTCAAATCAGCTAACAATCAGGCAACAGTCCTCACATGCGTATGTGCTAATGTTAGCTAGCACATTAGCTAGTTTAGCTGTAGCCCACCTGATCTGTCATCTCACATCATAACAGACACTGCCTGTGGGGGCTTTGTACTGACGCCACAGCGGTTTCCGCGACTTTATCTACAGCTCATCGGCAATACAACTAACAGCCTAAACGCTCATTTAAGTAGATACTATGAGCATCCAAGAAGGTAAGAAAGGACATTCCTATGTCACAGTCAGTGAAAGCCGCATACTAGATTTTTGTTCGGGGGAGGCACTTTGGAAACACAGGCATGACCACCGGCCAATGAGACGAGGAATACAGAAGAATTTTTTTCTTGGCCAATCGGATTGAAAGCTGGGAGGGGCGAGTACTTTTTCAATCCAATCAGATCATGGTTTTATTGTCAAAACGCGATGGGCGAAACTCAGAAAGTAAAATCTGTCTTAGTTTCCTGGTTTCCGGTTCATAAAGTTGTAAAAACGTCATTAAAATGTCATAAAATACATATGAATGAGTTCTATTTGTCATAGTAACATCTATCTAAGAAAGCAAGGAAATAACATAGTAAATAACATTTTATTTCTGCCTGGCTTTTTAGTACAGTATAAGAACTCACCAGAATAACATGAAATACTTGTTTCCGGTTTTGACATCCACGTTTCAGAATAAATGTGCAAAAGGTTTAACTTCTAATGTACAACGTATTACCAGGTACAGTATCGTTGTATACATTGATATTTAGGAATATATATTGTTAGCTTCCTCAACAGCCACCACATTTCAACCACAGTAACTTTTATCTTGAAGAAAAATCATGACAAGCCCCCAAAACAGACATTTCAACGATAAAATATACACCCTACAGTCCCTCTGTATTGTTCATGATTATCATCAACATACAGGTGCTACGCACATAATAGTGTTTGCGCACGTAGAAGTTCTCACAAAATCTATTGTATGTGCTGTGAAATAGGCTGTTTTAATATGAGTTTTGTTGTGAAATCAGACCGGAACTTTTGTCTGAGCTAGGTTCTAGAAATCAATGTTACTGTGCCAACACGCTGTGCGCAACAACGGGTAGAAAACAGGATGTATTACATCTAACAATTCATTAAACTTTGATGTAGCTAAGATAAGAATACCGCACACGTTGCCTGCCGTGGGGTGAACACTAAAGTAAACCGGAAAGAAAAGGATCTGAAACACTTGTCAAAGAGAGTGTAATCATCAAAATATGCAGCGTTAAATACGAACCATTTGGATTATGATTCGTTCATGACTGAGCTTATTACTGTCGCCACAAGTTAAGCGGCGGAGAAATGAGTGTCACCTGGGTCTTTGGAGCAGGGTCTTCCCAAAGGCCTTAATATGAAATGTTTGGTAAGAACGAGAACGTTTTTTAATATATGGGTGCATGAGGCTTTTCATGTTTTTTATGTATTTGTTGTTTTTCTGCTATCGCACCAAGGACTGTATTTTCAATTTCGTTGTAAAATACAGTTCTATTCTATTCTAATGTGAAATACGCATTCATATACTGCATTAATGTTCAGTGCATGTCCGGGTGTGCACACCAACACCTCTCTGTTCCGCTATAGCTGCTCTGCTTCCTATGCCTGCTCAGCCTGAGCCTTCCTCTGTTGTTATGGTTTGGATATGTGATCACACGGGACAGACCATCACCAGCTGTGCAAAGCACCAGGCTGAGGGGCTACATGAGGATCATCCCCGACATGAAGGACCAGGTGAGAGGAAAGAGACAAAAGGTGGTGCTGAAACAAACGCAAATGATACAAGATGTCTAGTTCATACATCCTGTTGGAGCTTTCGACAGGTTTGGCTTCACAGTCAGACATATTGATATATAATTCTGGCATTATACTGACAAAGCATTTAATTTATGTATGTGCACAATACACAACCCAAAACAGCATTTTGTCTTGTCTTTTTTTTCCTCAGCAGTTTCTGGACATGCACTGCAACCACTGTGCCTTGGTCTCCAGCTCAGGTCAGATGCTTGGAGCTGGTGTTGGAGAAGAGATCGACAAGATCAGATGTGTTATCCGGATGAACAATGCACCCACAGGGGGCTATGAGAAGGACGTAGGGAGCCGCACCACTGTTCGGGTTGTGTCTCATACCAGCGTTCCATTGTTGGTAAAAAATGAGCGCTACTTTTTTAAGCAATCAGCAGACACCACGTACGTGTTCTGGGGTCCTGACAGGAACATGAGACAAGACGGGAAAGGACGGATCTTTAACACTCTCCTGAAAATAGCAAAGAAATATCCAAAAGTCAGAATCTTTGTTGTGACCAGAGAGAAGATTCAGTACTGTGACAATGTGTTTCAGAGGGAAACTGGAAAAAACAGGTACACTATGTGTTTAACATCCCAGGTGAATAAATGGAATGACACGCTTACAAGAAATAACAATGAAATCTTATGTTAATGAAATCTCAATGTTACTCATGAGGCAAGAATCAGAGAATATTTGGCATTTTCCACTATTTCTGAAGGAAAAAAATGACAATTTATTTTCAGTTGATCAATCAACATTATTTTAGCTTTAGTTTTAAATATCTTTTTAAAGAACAGATGTTTGGTGTTTCTCCCTCAGAATGAAGACAGGGGCATATCTCAGCACTGGATTCTTCACAATGATTCTGACTATTGAAATGTGTGGCAGTATCCATGTGTACGGGATGATCGATGATAACTACTGCAGGTGAGCCATTTGAAATTATGACTTGAGTTAATGCTCTACACAAAGCTTAATCTGTTTTTCAGTTTAGTACCCTATGTAACACCACACCTGCTTCTGGAACTTTCTTCCTCCTGACAGTCAAGCCAATCGCAGTGTTCCTTACCATTACTATGAACGAAACCGACTCGATGAGTGCAGGATGTACAAAGTCCACGAGCACACACGTCACGGGGGGCATCGTTTCATCACTGAGAAGGCCATTTATGCCAAATGGGCAACACGCCACAAAATGGAGTTTACACACCCCTCTTGGACCCTCCGAAGTAGGGGATCTATATAACCCAGATGTTGTTCTTTGACATTACAGTAATGTTCACTTTTTCTGGCTTTTGGTCTTTGTTGAAAATTTTGTGCTGCCTGGGAAGAAACTTTATCGAGTGCATAGTACTGTTCCCTGTGGAGTCCAGCTTTTATTTGAATTGTACTTTGTTTTTTTTAAATAACTCAACAAATTTTGAGTTGAAAAGAGTCCTGTTTTAACATTGGCTCAGAGTGGATAACATCTGCAGTCATAGATAGAAAATAGTATAGTTAGATGATAGGCTTGAGTAATTTACTGGTATTTAACTGGTCAAAGGTGGTATGTATAGCTATAAATCAGTACAGATACAGAAAAAAGATATTAAACCACTAAACTAGAAGCTAAAAGCAGTTAATACCAAAGCTTACACATTTTCAACCTCTTTAAACCTGTGCCTTGACTCTTGGTTTTATTCTATACTGCAATCTGACCTGTATAATTTAAAGCTACAATATGCACTCATACTCTGAGCCTAAGTAATATTGTTTAGGCCTGCAACTCATGATTATTTTCATAAGTGATTAATCAGGCATGTATTTTCTCACTCCATTAATCATTGGTTTACAACTTGCCAGAATATAGTAGTTTTGTTTTGGCTCTTTTTTGTAAAAAAGAAAAAAAAAGACAAACTTAATTGATTACCCGATAATTTGCTGATTAATTTTCTAGCAGTTATTTTAGTTCTAGCTGTTTTTGACCCCTCCTCCATGTTAGTTTGTTAGTATTTTGCCTCTTTTCTGGATGACCTGTCTGCCATGAAGAAGAGTCAAGTTCTGAGCTTGAATAAACCTCAATGTCTGTTGATGATTTTCAGCTCTTGAAAGAAAAACTGTTGATAATTTCAGACAAGTCTTGATTGTGGCGCATTTTATTTAATGATCCTTTCCCCCTTCTGCCACTATTTTTGTTGTAGTCTCTCTCTGCTTTACAGCCAGACTGACAACAAATGCACAAAAAGGCTACAGATAGAGATTCAGGCTGATTTTATTCTTCATAAACTGCTTACTGTTTTTATACAGGGCTTATCACAAGCAGTTACAAACTTGAAGTAGTAGTAAGGTTTTCATTTAACCAAAACAGTGCATGTTAATGTATAATAGTGGGCCGAGTCTCCTTTAACCCACACAGTAATCATGCAGTTTCCAGTTGTGATAGATGTGGCATTAGTGGTTTACATTTGGTGCTGGAGCCCAGTGTCACTGTTTTAATTTTGGTCCATCTTTTCATATGCCTTCACGCCACACATACACACAGAGAACAACCAGGTACAGTGTGTGTGGTAATATCACACAGCAGACAGTATTAACACATGACTGCAGAACAACACCAAATATACAGGCTGATGGGAGATTTGCAGAAGGTGCAGCTACATCTGTGACAGTTCCACCAGTGTGGCGTCCTCTGACAGAAGAGAAACCTGCAGAAATAGGAGTCTGGGTGATTTATTTTAACTTTGAATAGAATTGGTCCAATAACAAACTGTAAAAACAAAATATCTTCTTGTCTTTGGACATTAAAATAGTTTACCATTTATATTTTACTGCTTGTTTACTATGAAAAACATAGTGCTGTCTTTGAAGTTGCATAACTTTGTGACTAATTCGAAAGACTAACTTTATTTGTGCTAACTACTGTATCAGTGTTTTACTGCATGTACATTTCATACATGTACACAATGAACTGTCTGAATTAAAATGTATTATTAATGACTTTTAACTAGCCCACTTCTGTAGTGGCCTGTACAAAGTAAAGACTTGAATGTAAACTTGACCACTAATCACCAATAGTGTGATGAGTGTCAGTGTAGCGGAATGATTTGTCACACCCGTGTCGAGGTACTCTGCGTTGTGATTGACCCGGCTGGAGACAATCTTTCAGCTACAAATGTCTTTATTGCTGGTACAGAAGAAAATATAACAACAGAACAGCTTTAGCTCCATGGCATTCAAATTAACTAAAAGGAAACAAAAACAATTTTAGACTTAGGTACCAATTGTCATGCTATGCTATTATAGCAGCAATGATGTGAACACAATTTACCTCCGTGAGAGAGTGTATGGCAGACTGGTGCCAAT